>NC_044980.1:90109983-90414496 GCF_008728515.1 Papio anubis | reverse complement strand
GGCACCTAAAATAAACTTGTGATGTTCGAGTAAAGCTTCCTAGGGGGAAGTACAGTCCACTAATAACGAAAGTTCATATTGAAGTCAGGTAAAAGTGATGAAGGATGTTTTTTGAGACTGAGGAAACAGAATATGCCAAGGTCCTAAGGCAAGAGAACGTGGCATTTTCTTGGCTTTGAAATTATTTTAGCCTGAATAAAGCCTGGACTTTGGAGAGCCAATAGTGGTAAAAATGAAACGAAGAATATGAAGATTAGCGAGGTTTGGACAATGAGGGGCTAGTATCTCGTAAGGCTGGGTGTACATAAGAAAAGGAGAAGTGTGAGAAGCCTTTAGTACAGAAAATAATAAGGTATGTGAGAAAGCCACAGCCTCTACAGCTCTATCTCCTCACCTATGCAGTGGGCAGGGAGGGAATGTTTGACGCGATTTCTAAGAGGTATGATAAGCTCTGACACTCTGAATCGCTGAACTAGTAGGATGTGAAAATAAAACCATACTGTGAAGCAAAGAAATTTCCCTATAAAGCAGGAGCTAATTATAAAATGATCTCTTCATTATAAAATCACAGACACATCAAATAAAGTTTTCAAGCATAGCAATCAACGTCGTTTACCCAGGATAGAGCCTCCTCTTAGCCAAATACACCAAGAACAGAAACCCAAGGGGGGACCCATTAGCCCTGCATAAGTTAAAGTATGCCTGAAAAAGCACAAGCTCAGTGCAAGTACTTCTATCTTAGCCACTGAAGGAAATAAAGGGGTTTAGATTATTGCATTTTTGTTGTTGTTTGCAGAGTACTTCTCTATAAATAACCTCCCAGAGTTAAGCTGAATACTAAGAGTTTCGAAAGTTGTTTAGTAGATAGTTCCTAAGTAGAAAAAAAGTCAGGTAATGAGATGTGAAATTATCTGGGCACATTTAATTCCTTCGCTGTTAAATGGTTTTGGTGTTTACTGAACATATGGAATACCTGGATAAAATGGTTTTTATGATAAATGCAATCAGATGTCATGTTGCAAGCATGTTTCTGCCATAAGAAAAGAGACCCAAAAATTCCATGTGAATAAATTGCTGGTTTGAGAATCAGAAAACACTAGTTCTAGTTCTATTTCTCCTACTTCTCAGACGTGTGACACTGGACAAATGACTTAGTCTCTCTGTTGGTTAGTTTCTTAGCGATAAAATAATGGAAATATGAATAGCACTGGAATAATTTCACAACTAGTTTATGAGGTTCCCCTGGAAGCATGGATGCAAAAGCAGTTTTCAAACCCTAAGGTGCTTTACAAATCCAAGAGATTATTATAGACACTGTATACTTATGTCTGAACAAATTAAAAATACAGAAGGTGTTTTCATTTCTGATTGAACCACAAAATAAGAATGGCACGTGCTATCATAGGCAATAGAAAAGAAGAAAGCACAAAGACTCAGTGTGGTCCTCAAAGTTTTTAGACTATTCAGAAGTAGAGTGTTTCCTTCTATGCACATAAGCATGATCCGCACATCCAATTCCAGATAGCAATGCAGAGATGCAGAAATGCCCACATGGAAATGCCACGAACTCTCTTCCCAATTTTCCACTACAGCCCTGAGTAGGCTAGCCCACAGAAATCAGTACCCAGCAGCCCTTGAAAACTGAAAAATGTATAAAGGAAAGCTTTTACCACATGCACTGGAAAAAGAGCAAATCATTTCAAGTCTCACTAAGATTAAAATATTTTAACCTAAAGCTATTGATGGTGGTGGCAGCATAGTTTTTCTCTCTCTGAATAATCCCTGAAATAATCTCTGAAATATATCATTTTGCTATCCTGTTGATAGATCAAGCAGTCAAATTAGATAGATCAACAAGATAGCAAAACCCAAAACATATAAGCAAATTTACAATGGCTAACAAAGTATCCCAAACTCCAAAATACAAGTCAGTAGTAATAAACCACTAACAGCCATAAAACCTACATATCAGTGACTATGAGGAGAAAACAGAGTGAAACAAAAGGGCCAGAGAATGACCTGAGAACAGGAGAACATCCATGTCCAACGGGTATTTGCTGGAAGGCACAGTGGCCAACAGATAACAGCAGCTGAGTGATTATGTCTAAACCAATAACAGAGGCATGTCAGAGCCAAAGGTCAGCTCCACAATGTCTCAAGCAACCTGAGCACCTCCAAACTCTCACACTGACCAGCCAGGGCTCTTTCCCAAAACAGGACACTACACTGAGGAGAAACAGCTGGCAGTAGATTCAGCAATGGACTGCACAAAGTCAACAGGGACAAAGTAAAAGAAGATATAGATAAAAGTAAAGAAGAGAAAGACAGCCAAGACAGAAAGCAAACCACCATATTTTAAAAGCATGAAAACAAGAGAGGGGGTTTGGTGACATTATGAAAGCAATCCTGAACTAAAAGTTCCTTCTTCTAAAAATTCTTGGAAATCAATTTTGTGTAAATATGAGCAATAAAAAGGATTAAGGTCAAATCCCATAAAAACTTATTAAAGAAAAAAGATAGTAAAAAGCAAAATAACATACTACAGACAAAAAAAGTATGCCAGAAAGAAATGTTCAGAAAACAAATCAAAATTCTAACCTATTATTTCATAATAAGCTAAACAATACGAAGTAAAGAATACAAGACATGAAAAAGCAACATAAATTAGAATTAGAAAACACCACCAGTTGATAAATCTCAGGACGAAATTGGACATCAAAGAACAATAGTTTCAGGAATGAAGATTAAACTGGAAGGAAGAAAAAAACTAAGTAAATGTAGCACAAAACACCTTAAGATGAATAAAAGGTAAAAAGGCAGGAAAAAAATAAATAAAAGAATTAAAGAAGATAAAGGATGAGTAAAAGTGACAAATATTGAAGACAAAAATGTTTAACATATGAATAACAAAAATCTCTGAAGAGAAAAAACTAAAGCAATGAAACAGAACATATACTAAAAATTTAACTAAAACATTTCTGCAATAAAAATATAAGTGATTTAAAACTAAATATTGAAAAAGCGGACCATGTAACTGACAAATCAAGAACAATTAATATCAAAATGCATTCCAGTAAAATTACTGAACTAAAAAAAAAAAAGAAAAGGTCTGTTGGGACTCTAGACAAAAAAGAAAGTGACGTATAAAGGAAAGAAAATTAGATAATCATTAGACTTTTCAAATTCAATGCCTTAAGGAAATTCAGTAACATATTTAAGATAGACAAAGAAAGAGTATATATACCAATGATTTTCTATTAAAAAAAAGATTTTCAATTACAAAAAGCATAGACAAAATGCTATTAACATGCAAAAACTCAGGGAATTTTGCTCCCACAAACTTTTCCTGAGGAATCTATTACAAACTGAAATTCAATATAAAAAAATGACTAGAGTGCTTTCAAGATAAATTCTCATGGTTAGTTGTAGGACTAATACTAAATGGGGATTAAGATGAAGGAACTGTAATAAGTTTTACTATATGATCTGAGAGTATAGATGTATCACAACTATTTTTTAAAGGAGGGGGGAATATGGGGAGAACAAATGAAAAAAACAAAACTGGTAGTAGTTGTGTTGATATTGTTATCCTGAGATTTTTTTATGCATAATTTGGAATAAACAAATGGGTAATTCCACCTTTCTTTGTGTTCTAAAAAACCACTGTTTTCAGCATGTAAGAAATAAATTACAGATGTAATATAGAAGACTTTAAGTAGAAACCCTAAAGTCCTAAATTGGAACTGAAAGTATTGATATTAACACTCTCATTTCTGTTATCTTTAGATAGAAAGGCAGCCCTGTTCACTGTAAAGGCCTAGAAACAATAACCAATCCAGCAGTAATGAACATTCTTAGTGTCCAGAATATGATCTTAAACTACAATTTTTCTAGGTCTGGGGCAGGAAATGTGCAAGATAAGCCTAAAACATCTTGTCACGCAGGATAGCAAGGGAACTATTAAAAACATGTTCAAAGAACTCAACAGCCAACTTGAAGAAACTACTCACGTCCGAAGTTTCAGCTTAAGGTGAAATAAATAAGGTAAGAATTACAATGAACTAAAACTGATAAAATATGTTTAAATTAATCATGACACTTTATAAAAATTAATTGAACAGTTCCAGAGGATGATAGATAACTAATTCATTATCTTAAAAGTTAGTACCTTAAAAACTGGTAGATACAGGAAAAGGAAACATTTATTCGGACTTTCCTTTATGAACTGTACCACTGAGTAATCAACTAGTAGATGCAGAGAAACAGCTTCCTTTTTTTTTTTTGAGATGGAGTCTCACTCTTTCGCCAGGCTGGAGTGCAGTGGTGCAATCTCGGCTCACTGCAACCTCTGCCCCTTGGGCTCAAATGATTCTCCTGCCTCAGCCTCCTGAGTAGCTGGGATTACAGGTGTGTGCCACCACACCTGGCTAATTGCTGTATTTTTAGTAGAGACGGAGTTTAACCATGTTGGCCAGGCTGGTCTCGAACTACTGACCTCGTGATCCATCCACCTCGGCCTACCAAAGTGCTGGGATTACAGGTGTGAGCCCCCACTCCCTGCCAAAACAGCTTCTTACACAGGCATTCCAAATACTAAATTCAAAAAGAATGGTAAAATAGGACTATTGCCATTTTGCAACAACAATAAATTATTGGATCTAGGCACTGAGCATCAAATAATTACTAAATCACAAAAGAGAGACAACCAAACATTATGTGTCTCCTTGAATGAATGAATGAATGAATGAATATGTAATTTTGTCACAGGGATCCAATTTGAGTCTGATCAAATCTGAGAAGCCAACTACCATTTGGAAATACACAGGACAGAGAAACAAAATGGACAGAGAAATAAATTGAACAGTACCACAAGTATACAATCAGCAAAATACAGGGTTTGTAGAACTCTACAGCTCAAATAGCTTCAGATTTTTTAAAATAAATTGAGGCTGGGCATGGTAGCTCATGCCTATAATGAGCTACCTGAGGCAGGAGAATTGCTTGAACCCGGGAGGTGGAGGTTGCAGTGAGCCAAGATTACCCACTTCACTCCAGCCTGAGTGACAGAGCCAGACAGCCTCTGTCTCAAAAACAAACAAACAAACAAAAAACAAACAAACAAACAAACAAAAAACAAAGAAAGAAAGAAAGAAAAAGAAAATAAATTGAATAGAAAAGAAAGTGATTGGAGGAATAATCTTTTGATCAAAAGACATTTTAAAAATATATTGAGTTTTTTAAAAGTGAGCAACAGTAAAGAAGAGTCTCTAGGATGTAGCCATACTGATTAAGCTATAAATAAATGCAAGGAAATAATTACTATAAAAGTCAAGATAATGGTTAATTGGGGTGGGAAGGAGGCAGATGTAAATGGAACGAGACACATGGAGGGCTTACGGGATGTGTGAATAATAATTGACTTCTTAATATGCAGATGGTAATTACTGAGATGTTTGCTTTTAAATACATACTTTACTAAGCTATACAACAGTTTTATATTGTTTTCTGTATTGTGTTTTATTTTAAAAGAATTTCCAAAATTCTATCCAATTATTTATAACTTCCTGATTACACATTAGTTTATAATGAAGAAAGAGCAATATTCTAAAGTATTTTAGTTACCTAATAAACACACCATTATTAGCCATTTGACAAAAGCATTCACACATTAATGTGTAACCAGCTACTTACTTTTATTAAAAATAAAAAACCTACTCATTTTATTTACCCTCAGAAAGTACATCGTTTGCAAATATGAAAATAAAGTGGCATGAACATTTTCTATATGGAGCTGCCTTGTCCTCACTCAGTAAACTCAGTAAGTGCCAAATTATCTACTAATTCAATTATTGGATAGCTGTTTAATTATTGAGAAACACTGTTGGTGTTTTGCACTCAAACGACATTTCGATACATAGTAACAATAATAAGGTATCATCATAAGCACTCATCAGAATGAAAAAAAACTAACTGCTGTATTTTTCAAGCTTATTTTCATTTCTGAGAATATTTCCAAGAAACACAATGATGCCTCCAAATGGCTTAAAGTTAACTGTCAATCATTCTTTATGTATAGTATATCAAATTCAATAATGTGGCTCCCAGTAGTCAAGAGGACAAGATTTGAGCCAGCAGAATCTCAGCTGAATACTGATCCTTGACTTTCTGTCTGTGGAAACTGGTCCTGTTTCCTCATATTATAAAATAGGGATTATTTCATTTATTTTACCAAACTATGATAATGATTAAAGGAGATAATGAAAATAAAACATTTGTCACAGCAAATATATATATATATATCTTTATTAATGCTTCCAAATATTTGTTAATATTAATAAAATTAACAAAATAATTGTATTTTATTAATGCTTCCAAAATATTTGAATGTACACATATACATATATACATACACATATTCCAAAAAATTCAAATATTTTGGAAGCACTAATAAAGGCTGACACCATATTTTAGTGGAAGTTAGTGGAAGTGAGTTGCAATACAAATCTGGAAGACTAGACTGTATCCTCTTTCAGTGTAGAAAAATAAGAAAGTAAGGCCAGGTGTCAGCAATTTTAGTCATATAATTAACATTACCAAAATAAAAATACTCAATTTTTTAGTAAAATACTGAGTCATTTTTTTTTTCACTACTGTTATATTGTTTTAAAACAATGCTCTTCATAAGGACTTTAAAATCTTGGTAAATATCGCTCCAGACCCTGGCCCCATGTCACTGCTCTCACCCACCACCACTGCGGGGAGGGCGTGGGGAGAAGTCAGACAGTCCCCGGAGCCCGCCATTGGGAGCCCTGCGGAGGCTGCCATCCTGGGGGCCACTGCGATGGGGCTGAACCAAGTCATCCACCAGCAGAAGAGCAGCACGGTGGGCATCGTGGAGGCCCCCAGAAAGACCCTGAGGAGTTGGCATCCCCACCGCTGCCCCTCTTGCCTGCACCACCATTGGGAGCTGCTTCCATCACCACCATCAGCACCACTGCCAGCACCAGGGATGATATGGTCCTCCTGTGAGCTACGTGGTTCCTCCTGGAGCCAGGGCACAGCCATGGCAGCTCAGGCGACACTCCCAGCTGGGGTCAGCACTCGCATTGCCAACTGCTCCTTGGGTGCACCTGCTGGGGACCATGACACCCTGCAACTGCCGAACACGTAAGTGCAGAATAGGAGGGGCCCAGAGTGAGCGACCAGAAGGACCCAGGGAGGACCTGGAGCTCCCACTCCAGGCTGCAAGGAGGTGCAGCCAGGACTGCATGCTCCATGGGGCTGGCAAAAGCTAGAGACAAGTGGGAGCCCTGTCCCTTCCAAGTTGGTGGGGCAGTAGCTCCCCAGGTGCAGCTGTAGCTGCCTCCTGCAGCTCAAGCCCTGGGAATCTTCATGCTCTTGGGGTTCCGGGAAGGCCCTCTGTCCCTGACAGGCTCAGAGGTTCCTGCTCCCACTACCCGGCTTCTTCCCACGTCAGAGCATGCTCCAATCTCAGCGTGAGGTCAGGGCTGAGCCTGGGCATTGGCCAGGCTAGGTGTGCCCAGACTTGGAGTAGTGCTAACATGACAGCCCCCTGCCGCGTCAGCCCCCTCCAGACTTTGGGCACCAACAAGCATGGGAAGGAGGCACAGGGAAGGCTGAGGACAGCCTGGCACTGGCCTGCAGGCATCCTTTGGCATTAACAGTCTGGGTGCCATGAATGGTGGCAGGAGACAGGCTTCTGGGCAGAAGGGAGCAGGTCCCTGGTGGGGTCCCACCTTCAGGCTGCGGAGGGCCTGAAGCCTGAGGGCTGGGCTGACAGTCCTGTGGACCAGAGGGGGAACTTGTAGTGTTTTTCCTTAGGTCCATCGTTGGCTGCACCTGAACCAACCAGCATGCACTTCCTCCCCTGTAAGGCCCATAACCACGCCCCAAAACCCTGGACTCAGCCAGGCTGGAAGAGAGCACAGAGAGACAACAGGGAGACAACAGGATGACCTGCCTGCTGAGATGAGCCACCCACTCTAGGGCCTCCTCTCTGTTGAGAGCTGCAGAGATAACAAAACAATCTGCCTGCAGAGAGGAGCTTCTCATTCTAGCATCTCCTCTCTGCTAGGAGCTCAACGCTTGTTGGGCCACCCTCACTGCAGAAAGAGCTACCCACTGCACACCTCCTCTGAGCAGTTTTATCACTCAATAAAACTCCTCTTCATCTTGCTCACCCTCATCTTGCTCACCCTGCACTTGTCTGTATACCTCATTCTTCCTGGTCACAGGACAAGAACTCAGTACCTGCCGAATGGTGAGGCTAAACAAGCTGTAACACAAACAGGGCTGAAACCTGCCCCCTGCTTACCACATTGTGGGCAAAGAGAAGGAGAAAAGAGCTGCAGCCCTTCAGGGAGGCCAGACCTGGGAGCTCCCTGAGCCAGGGCTGTGACTCTCTCTTTGGGGCCCTGCCATTCCTGGTGTCTCCAAGCTTCTGGGTGCCACTGCATTCCCAAGTGCCAGCCAAGGAAGCTGCTTGCAATGCGACTGGTCCAGTCACAGCCTCACAGAGAGCCAGTGCTCATACCAGCACCTGAAGCTGCCCACCCCATGGCAGCAACCAGTGTGTCTAACTGTGCACAGTGGCCGACCCCATGCTTACTCTCACCCCTCACCATTCCATGCCTGACTTGCCCTTGAGGCGGGGGATCCAGGCTTGTAGTGTGAGCCAAGCGCAGCCTGCCAGGCCAAATGGGCGGAATGAACCTAGTGGGTCAGAGCAAAACTCAAGCAAAGACACAACCAGCCACAGATGTTTCTGACCAGAAAAAGGAAACACAAAGATCCCATAACATTTTGGGGCTCATCCAGAGTCTGCAGAAGGGTGAGTAAAAGAGAATCTGTCCTTTTGGTCATTTTTTTCAGAGTCCTTAAACTTCGCAATAGAAAGAAAAATACCGGGCCTGTCAGTCAGTTAAAAGAAAGTAGTGTGGCCGCCAGACTTAAGATAAGGAGGAGGCCGGGGGTGGTGGCTCACACCTGTAATCCCAGCACTTTGGGAGGCTGAGGCAGGCAGATCACGAGGTCAGCAGATCAAGACCATCCTGGCTAACACAGTGAAACCCTGTCTCTACTAAAAATACAAAAAATGAGTCTCGGGAGCAAGATGGCCGAATAGGAACAACTCCAGTCTCCAACTCCCAGCGTGAGCGACACAGAAGACCGGTGATTTCTGCATTTTCAACTGAGGTACTGGGTTCATCTCACTAGGGAGTGCCAGACAATCAGTGCTGGTCAGCTGCTGCAGCCCGACCAGCCAGAGCTGAAGCAGGGCGAGGCATCGCCTCACCTGGGAAGCGCAAGGGGAAAGGGAATCCCTTTTCCTAGCCAGGGGAACTGAGACACACAACACCTAGAAAATTGGGTAACTCCCACCCCAATACTGCGCTATAAGCAAACAGGCACACCAGGAGATTATATCCCACACCTGGCCGGTAGGGTCCCACGCCCACGGAGCCTCCCTCATTGCTAGCACAGCAGTCTGCGATCTCGCGGCAACGCAGCAGCGAGGCTGGGGGAGGGGCGCCCACCATTGCTGAGGCTTAAGTAGGTAAACAAAGCTGCTGGGAAGCTCGAACTGGGTGGAGCTCACAGCAGCTCAAGGAAACCTGCCTGTCTCTGTAGACTCCACCTCTGGGGACAGGGCATAGTAAACAACAACAAAAGCAGCAGAAACCTCTGCAGATGGAAACGACTCTGTCTGACAGCTTTGAAGAGAGCAGTGGATCTCCCAACATGGAGGTTGAGATCTGAGAAGGGACAGACTCCCTGCTCAAGCGGGTCCCTGACCCCTGAGTAGCCTAACTGGGAGACATCCCCCACTAGGGGCAGTCTGACACCCCACACCTCACAGGGTGGAGTATACACCCCTGACAGGAAGCCTCCAAAGCAAGAATCAGACAGGTACACTCACTGTTCAGCAATATTCTATCTTCTGCAGCCTCTGCTGCTGACACCCAGGCAAACAGGGTCTGGAGTGGACCTCAAGCAATCTCCAACAGACCTACAGCTGAGGGTCCTGACTGTTAGAAGGAAAACTATCAAACAGGAAGGACACCTACACCAAAACCTCATCAGTATGTCATCATCATCAAAGACCAGAGGCAGATAAAATCACAAAGATGGGGAAAAAGCAGGGCAGAAAAGATGGAAATTCAAAAAATAAGAGTGCATCTCCCCTGGCAAAGGAGCGCAGCTCATCGCCAGCAACAGATCAAACCTTGATGGAGAATGACTTTGACGAGATGAGAGAAGAAGGCTTCAGTCCATCAAACTTCTAAGAGCTAAAGGAGGAATTACATACCCAGTGCAAAGAAACTAAAAATCTCGAAAAAAAAGTGGAAGAATTGATGGCTAGAGTAATTAATGCAGAGAAGGTCATAAACGAAATGAAAGAGATGAAAACCATGACACGAGAAATACGTGACAAATGCACAAGCTTCAGTAACCAACTCGATCAACTGGAAGAAAGAGTATCAGCGATTGAGGATCAAATGAACGAAATGAAGTGAGAAGAGAAACCAAAAGAAAAAAGAAGAAAAAGAAATGAACAAAGCCTGCAAGAAGTATGGGATTATGTAAAAAGACCAAATCTACGTGTGATTGGGGTGCCTGAAAGTGAGGGGGAAAATGGAACCAAGTTGGAAAACACTCTTCAGGATATCATCCAGGAGAACTTTCCCAACCTAGTAGGGCAGGCCAACATTCAAATCCAGGAAATACAGAGAACACCACAAAGATATTCCTCGAGAAGAGCAACTCCAAGACACATAATTGCCAGATTCACCAAAGTTGAAATGAAGGAAAAAATCTTAAGGGCAGCCAGAGAGAAAGGTCGGATTACCCACAAAGGGAAGCCCATCAGACTAACAGCAGATCTCTCAGCAGAAACTCTCCAAGCCAGAAGAAAGTGGGGGCCAATATTCAACATTCTTAAAGAAAAGAATTTTAAACCCAGAATTTCATATCCAGCCAAACTAAGTTTCATAAGTGAAGGAGAAATAAAATCCTTTACAGATAAGCAAATGCTTAGAGATTTTGTCACCACTAGGCCTGCCTTGCAAGAGACCCTGAAGGAAGCACTAAACATGGAAAGGAACAACCGATACCAGCCATTGCAAAAACATGCCAAAATGTAAAGACCATCGAGGCTAGGAAGAAACTGCATCAACTAACGAGCAAAATAACCAGTTAATATCATAATGGCAGGATCAAGTTCACATATAACAATATTAACCTTAAATGTAAATGGAATAAATGCTCCAATTAAAAGACACAGACTGGCAAACTGGATAAAGAGTCAAGACCCATCAGTCTGCAGTATTCAGGAGACCCATCTCACACGCAGAGACATACATAGGCTCAAAATAAAGGGATGGAGGAAGATTTACCAAGCAAATGGACAACAAAAAAAAGCAGGGGTTGCAATCCTAGTCTCTGATAAAACAGACTTTAAACCATCAAAGATCAAAAGAGACAAAGAAGGCCATTACATAATGGTAAAAGGATCAATTCAACAGGAAGAGCTAACTATCCTAAATATATATGCACCCAATACAGGAGCACACAGATTCATAAAGCAAGTCCTTAGAGACTTACAAAGAGACTTTGACTCCCATACAATAATAATGGGAGACTTCAACACTCCACTGTCAACATTAGACAGATCAATGAGACAGAAAGTTTGCAAGAATATCCAGGAATTGAACTCATCTCTGCAGCAAGCAGACCTAATAGAAATCTATAGAACTCTCCACTCCAAATCAACAGAATATACATTCGTCTCAGCACCACATCGCACTTATTCCAAAATTGACCACATAATTGGAAGTAAAGCACTCCTCAGCAAATGTACAAGAACAGAAATTGTAACAAACTGTCTCTCAGACACAGTGCAATCAAACTAGAACTCAGGACTAAGAAACTCAATCAAAACCGCTCAACTACATGGAAACTGAACAACCTGCTCCTGAATGACTACTGGGTACATAATGAAATGAAGGCAGAAATAAAGATGTTCTTTGAAACCAATGAGAACAAAGATACAACACACCAGAATCTCTGGGACACATTTAAAGCAGTGTGTAGAGGGAAATTTATAGCACTAAATGCCCACAAGAGAAAGCAGGAAAGATCTAAAATTGACAGTCTAACATCACAATTAAAAGAACTAGAGAAGCAAGAGCAAACACATTCAAAAGGCAGCAGACGGCAAGAAATAACTAAGATCAGAGCAGAACTGAAGGAGATAGAGACACAAAAAACCCTCCAAAAAATCAATGAATCCAGGAGTTGGTTTTTTCAAAAGATCAACAAAATTGACAGACTGCTAGCAAGACTAATAAAGAAGAAAAGAGAGAAGAATCAAATAGATGCAATAAAAAATGATAAAGGGGATATCACCACCGACCCCACAGAAATACAAACTACCATCAGAGAATACTATAAACACCTCTACACAAATAAACTAGAAAATCTAGAAGAAATGGATAATTTCCTTACACTCTTCCAAGACTAAACCAGGAAGAAGCTGAATCCCTGAATAGACCAATAGCAGGCTCTGAAATTGAGGCAATAATTAATAGCCTACCAACCAAAAAAAGTCCAGGACCAGATGGATTCACAGCTGAATTCTACCAGAGGTACAAGAAGGAGCTGGTAACATTCCTTCTGAAACTATTCCAATCAATAGAAGAAGAGGGAATCGGCCGGGCGTGGTGGCTCAAGCCTGTAATCCCAGCACTTTGGGAGGCTGAGACGGGTGGATCACGAGGTCAGGAGATCAAGACCATCCTGGTGAACACAGTGAAACCCCGTCTCTACTAAAACTACAAAAAACTAGCTGGGCGAGGTGGCGGGCGCCTTTAGTCCCAGCTACTCGGGAGGCTGAGGCAGGAGAATGGCGTGAACCTGGGAGGCGGAGCTTGCAGTGAGCTGAGATCCGGCCACTGCACTCCAGCCTGGGCAACAGAGCGAGACTCCATCCTATTCCAATCAATAGAAAAAAAGGGAATCCTCCCTAACTCATTTTATGAGGCCAACATCATCCTGATACCAAAGCCTGGCAGAGACACAACAAAAAAAGAGAATTTTAGACCAATATCCCTGATGAACATCAATGCAAAAATCCTCAATAAAATACTGGCATACCGGATTCAGCAGCACATCAAAAAGCTTATCCAACATGATCAAGTGGGCTTCATCCCTGGGATGCAAGGCTGGTTCAACATTCGCAAATCAATAAACATAATCCAGCATATAAACAGAACCAAAGACAAGAACCACATGATTATCTCAATAGATGCAGAAAAGGCTTTTGACAAAATTCAACAGCCCTTCATGCTAAAAACGCTCAATAAATTCGGTATTGATGGAACGTACCTCAAAATAATGAGCTATTTCTGACAAAACCAAGCCAATATCATACTGAATGGACAAAAACTGGAAAAATTCCCTTTGAAAACCGGCACAAGACAGGGATGCCCTCTCTCACCACTCCTATTCAACATAGTGTTGGAAGTTCTGGCTAGGGCAATCAGGCAAGAGAAAGAAATCAAGGGTATTCAGTTAGGAAAAGAAGAAGTCAAATTGTCCCTCTTTGCAGATGACATGATTGTATATTTAGAAAATCCCATTGTCTCAGCCCAAAATCTCCTTAAGCTGATAAGCAACTTCAGCAAAGTCTCAGGATACAAAATTAATGTGCAAAAATCACAAGCATTCTTATACACCAGTAACAGACAAACAGAGAGCCAAATCATGAATGAACTTACATTCACAATTGCTTCAAAGAGAATAAAATACCTAGGAATCCAACTTACAAGGGATGTAAAGGACCTCTTCAAGGAGAACTACAAACCACTGCTCAGTGAAATAAAAGAGGACACAAACAAATGGAAGAACATACCATGCTCATGGATAGGAAGAATCAATATCGTGAAAATGGCCATACTGCCCAAGGTTATTTATAGATTCAATGCCATCCCCATCAAACTACCAATGAGTTTCTTCACAGAATTGGAAAAAACTGCTTTAAAGTTCATATGGAACCAAAAAAGAGCCCGTATTTCCAAGACAATCCTAAGTCAAAAGAACAAAGCTGGAGGCATCACGCTACCTGACTTCAAACTCTACTACAAGGCTACAGTAACCAAAACAGCATGGTACTGGTACCAAAACAGAGATACAGACCAATGGAACAGAACAGAGTCCTCAGAAATAATACCACACATCTACAGCCATCTGATCTTTGACAAACCTGAGAGAAACAAGAAATGGGGAAAGGATTCCCTATTTAATAAATGGTGCTGGGAAAATTGGCTAGCCATAAGTAGAAAGCTGAAACTGGATCCTTTCCTTACACCTTATACGAAAATTAATTCAAGATGGATTAGAGACTTAAATGTTAGACCTAATACCATAAAAACCCTAGAGGAAAATCTAGGTAATACCATTCAGGACATAGGCATGGGCAAGGACTTCATGTCTAAAACACCAAAAGCAACGGCAACGAAAGCCAAAATTGACAAATGGGGTCTCATTGAACTAAAGAGCTTCTGCACAGCAAAACAAACTACCATCAGAGTGAACAGGCAACCTACACAATGGGAGAAAATTTTTGCAATCTACTCATCTGACAAAGGGCTAATATCCAGAACCTACAAAGAACTCAAACAAATTTACAAGAAAAAAACAAACAACCCCATCAAAAAGTGGGCAAAGGATATGAACAGACATTTCTCAAAAGAAGACGTTCATACAGCCAACAGACACATGAAAAAATGCTCATCTTCACTGGCCATCAGAGAAATGCAAATCAAAACCACAATGAGATACCACCTCACACCAGTTAGAATGGCGATCATTAAAAAGTCAGGAAACAACAGGTGCTGGAGAGGATGTGGAGAAATAGGAACACTTTTACACTGTTGGTGGGATTGTAAACTAGTTCAACTATTATGGAAAACAGTATGGTGATTCCTCAAGGATCTAGAACTAGATGTACCATATGACCCAGCCATCCCATTACTGGGTATATACCCAAAGGATTATAAATCATGCTGCTATAAAGACACATGCACACGTATGTTTATTGCAGCACTATTCACAATAGCAAAGACTTGGAATCAACCCAAATTTCCATCAGTGACAGACTGGATTAAGAAAATGTGGCACATATACACCATGGAATACTATGCAGCCATAAAAAAGGATGAGTTTGTGTCCTTTGTAGGGACATGGATGCAGCTGGAAACCATCATTCTTAGCAAACTATCACAAGAACAGAAAACCAAACACCGCATGTTCTCACTCATAGGTGGGAACTGAACAATGAGATCACTTGGACTCGGGAAGGGGAACATCACACACCGGGGCCTATCATGGGGAGGGGGAAGCGGGGAGGGAGTGCATTGGGAGTTATACCTGATGTAAATGACGAGTTGATGGGTGCTGACGAGTTGATGGGTGCAGCACACCAACATGGCACAAGTATACATATGTAACAAACCTGCACGTTATGCACATGTACCCTAGAACTTAAAGTATAATAATAATAATAAATAAATAAATAAAAAAGAAATAAAAATCTTTTCAAAATTTAGACATATGGGCTAAATTATAATATGGCCTAAGTTACCAGTATGACATGTAATTGAGACTACTGAATATAGATTTACATGCAAGGAATGTAATGAAAGTCAAATGTGTCTTTAGTAAAGGAGTATAAGAAGGCATGGGAATGTCACTTTTTGCCTAGTTTAGAGGGTTAAAGGGTTGTTTTAAATAAGATAAAGCTAAATGTGTAAACAAATTGTGGAAGGTTTGTAAAGATTGATCTTGAAAGAAATTCTGCATGTGAACATATTGA
This sequence comes from Papio anubis, assembly GCF_008728515.1. Taxonomy (NCBI): domain Eukaryota; kingdom Metazoa; phylum Chordata; class Mammalia; order Primates; family Cercopithecidae; genus Papio; species Papio anubis. Next base: position 90,398,601 of record NC_044980.1, on the reverse strand, counting down.
CTAAATTCAAAAGTGTATTATTTGGTTTTTCTGCAAAATGAACATTGAAATAAAAGCACAAAGAGGGTTTCTTAAGGCACTGATCTGATGTTTTATAATATCAAGTGTTTTAAACCTTTAACATATTTGATAGGCTTCCAAAAATCAAATTTCAGCTTCAAAATTGTCTTTTCTAACCCCTAACTTTTGGATGCTACAGTGGGCCCATGGAGCATCTAAAAGGGAGGTGAACAAGATTATTTGACATATTTAGTTACATAGGGTTGCCAAAATAATGTGATGTTTGATCTTCTTCAGGTTATATTTTAGTGAATAATATTAATATGTGTTCCAAAAATGTATGGGATTTCTAAAATTCTAATGTCTGAGTATGGGTTATCAATCATAATTAGCGTTATTCTGTTAGGTTATTGTAGTTATACTTCTTCATAATATCTACTGGTGGTTGCTTTCAAGATAACATGATGTGTCCCAAATTTAACGCAGTTATATTCAAATTAAAACATTACTTCATGTAAAATATAAGATCCTTACAAGAGTATGATTCTCCTTAATCACCTTTTTAGTGCTTTTGTTATAAATCCCACGATACCACATTGTTTCTATTCCAAAAATAACTTGGTATTCTAAGAACTTTTTTAGAAGATAAAACAGTCCTTTATACATACCCATGTATTTACCATTTCTGATTCTTCTCGTTTCTTCTGTACATTAAAGTTTCTATCTAGTATCATTTCCCTCATCTTGAAAAACTTCCTTTAGTTTCTTATAATACAAGTCTGCTGGTGATGAATTCTCTCAGCTTTGGCTCATCTGTAAATGTCTTTATTTTGTTATAATTTTGGGGTGGGGTTAGTTAGTAGATACAGAATTCTAAGGTGACAGTTTTTATTGTCCCTGTAGTACTTTAAAGATCATGTTACATTTGTTCTGGCATCCATTGTTCCTCATGAGGTCAGCTGTAATTCTTATAGCATAATCCTGCATGTGATTAATGCATCTTTTCCTCTAAATGTTTTAAAGATCCTTCTTTTTACATATTTAGTTTTCAGCAGTTTGTTATTATGTGCTTAGGTATAATTTTACTTGTATTGATCTTGTTTGTATCGCTTCCAAATTTAGGACTTATTTCTCAGCAGTATAAAGAATCTACATTCTAGGTCTCTTTCAGAGAGTATAATCTTTAACTAGATATTAGCTATTGAGTGCTAACCAAAATCTTGACAAAAATAAATGACATATCATAGTTAACACCTCACAGAAACACCTGACCTCAGTTGGATGTCATTCATGTACTCTCAGATTTAAGATAGCATTACTAAAGGAAAGAGACATGTAATATAAATAAACTATGTAATTTTATACTTAAAATGTTCATCCTTCCATGCCCTCAGTCGGGAAAAATGTCCAGATGAAAAATCTGTTTTAGAATTTACTGCCAGGAAACAGCTTTGTCTCCATGAATAATTGTTCTATTTCCCACTTTCTAATAGGACAGCCCAAAAGTGGACACTCACAGCTAGCCCCATGGATAATATTGTTTCTGTCTTGTAATAATTTTAATTACAGGCATGGTCAGTTCCATGTGACTGGAGAGGTCTCGCAATCATGGCAGAAGGCAAAAGGCATGTCTTACATGGTGGCAGATGAGAGAGAATGACAGCCAAGCAAAAGGGGAAACCCCTTATAAAAATCATCAGATCTCATGAGACTTACTCACTCCCATAAGAACAGTGGGGCAACTGCCCCCATGATTCAATTATTTCCCACCGGGTCCCTCCCACAACACGTGGAATTATGGGAGCTACAATTCAAGATGAGATTTGGGTGGGATGTAAAAGAGTCCCCTACAACAAAAAATTATCTATCCCAAAACATTAGTTAGTAGTGCACTATTCAGAGACCCTGCTTTAGTCTGTTTCCACTATACATTTTTCAGGTTGTTTTTACAACTATAGGCATAAATTGAGTATCACCAATCAGTATCCAAATTGAGAGTCAAAACAAATGAAGAAATAGGCTGATTCATCTCCACTGTAGTGACTATGCCTGTAATTAAAATAATCAAAAGTACACAGGTACTACTGTCTGTTCTCTGAATACAGGCCCCATGGTTATGTGTTTTGATATTGTTGCTTTGCTTTGTTTTTGTTTATTTTTTCTTTATTTCAGCAGCCAAAAGACTCACTCAGTTTATATGTGCTGATGATGTTAGCAGACTGAACTGAACAGCATAACACCCCAAATCCAATGCATGATTTTTTAAAGAAATAATTTAGAAGCTATTAAATTATAGGTATAATAGCTGGATACAACTGACTACAAGATTCAAATGTTTATATATTCCTCTGCTTATTCTGAGCAGGGTACTATGTGAACATCTCACACAGGTACAAGTCTTAAGTAAATTTCTCTTCCTGCTAACTAATTCGTAAAGTTTTCTATTTTCTACTTTACTAAAATAAAATTTGAAACATTTAGGAATATTTTTGACCATTTACATTGTTTTTTGTTATTACTTCATATAAAAAAATCTGTGTTGACTCTTCTAACCTCTTTATAATTAGCATGTTTCTAAAATGACACAGAGAGGTTTGGGGCACTCCAGTGAGCTCGAGTTTAAGTGAACAACTAAAAAATACATTTTCTCACGGTATGTTTGGTCTTCTGGATAAATATACCTTATGAAAAATGTGTTTCATTTCATCTATTACTCCCTGAATACTTGGCCAGTGTCCTTTGGTGGCTGCAGTAGAAATTAGTTCCTACTAAGAAATCATTCTCAAAGACAGAATGTGCTACTTCAAATTACTGGCTTAAAAACACCGCAGATTCTTCAAATGGTTCTTAAGATAACATTTCATACAAATGCCTTAGCACTTTTATTCCCTCAAAATAAAGTGAGCAAAATAAGCTGACTTACTAGCATTTTAATCACATGGTGGTAACAAGTCATAAGTTAAATTTAACAACATGGTCTTAATGCTTGTCACAGAACAACCATGAAATCTGACTAATTAGGTAATGTCAAACGTGAAAAGTTCATAGATTGGATAAATAACAAAGGTTTAATTAATGTCATGTTCCTCATACATTAGGTTAAAGAGAATTGGAACCTTGAAAGTGTTGACATCCCGATGGGCGTCAAATCAGAAAACGTGCTAAATTTTAACATTAACTAAATTTTGTAAAGATCTCTCTCTTTCAACATAAAGTTAAATTGCACACCCAAATTGTTGAATGTCAATTTTGAGGTCAGACTGTGTTCAATGTTGCCAGAAGAAGTAGACTGCCTTTTAAATATTATACATCCAGGTCAAGTAAATTTCTTTCAAATTCCACAATAAAAGACATTTTTAAAAAGTTAAAAATGGACAATTCTACTGTAATGTTCCTTATATAGTTTCTAGATTTAGAAAGACACCATGGTTTTAATGCACCAGAATTATGCTCACAAAGACACCAGAAATCAACAATTTTATTTTTTGTATCAACAGTTCTCAGAAATGTGAACGTGGGCCTTTGCCAGGCACCTATTCATTAGCACTGTGTGGGACATGATTCTTCTTTATGTAGGATATATTTAATACTACAGTATCCAAATGCAAGCACTGATAATAAAATAAGAACATATTGGGAAACATTCTATGTTACCTACATATAAGAAATGTATAATGGAAGTCTTGAGAATTATTAATTCTCCTAATTAGATAAGAGGGAGCAATAAAGACAGCTTTATTTCTATTTCCCATGCAACATTTTTCACTTTCTCAGTTTTAAAATGTTTTAAGATATATATATATTCTTGAAAATGTTAAACACAAACTGGTAATTTAAGATATGTTCTTCATCATGTCTCTTGATTTATTAAAATTTTAAGACCATAAACACCTGCTAGAAATATTTCATAAAAACATGCTGTATTTATAGTTTCTTTTTGGTTTGGGATATATGAGGGAAATTGTAGGAGTAAATATCTACACGTGTGTGTGTGTGTGTGTGTGTGTGTGTGTGTAAGATTTTATTCTGACTACATACAGCAAAATACACAGGCTGTTTAATAACTAAAATGTAACAGCTGTCCCCACCACCATAGTTGAGGTGAGCTTTACATTTTCTAAATGACTGTGCCATTTAACAGCAGTTACTCATGTACCATGTTATATTGACTACAGTTGTCAATATAAATAGCAATATATTTTAAATACTATAAATACTGTATTTTAAATACTATAAATACTGTATTTTAAAATACATTCTCTTAAATATATTTAAATACATAAATTAAAATATCTTTAAATACTATCTTTAAAATATGTTTTGAACTATTTTTAAACATAGTTAATATAGCTAATATGTCATTTTTAAATGCTCTCTTTTAAAATACTACATTTTAAAATACTGTTATAGTATGAATTTAATTGCTACTAAAATCTGGTATACCATTATTGTTTTATTAGATTTAATGTCATTTTTTCCCTATTACATTATATCTTCCTTGAAGTTAAACCATATTTCTCCCTTATAATCTTTAAATTAGTGCCACACTCATAGTATGCATTCAACACATATACGATGGCTGGTTCCATAAAAGCAGAGAACTGGCTTTCTATCAGACAGTTTTAAGAGAGATGTCCACATCAAAATAAAATCCTGCCATGTCTTTTTTCACCTTCAAAAGCTGTTCCTCACCAGACATTCATAGTACCTGCTTAAGCTCTGCATTGAAAACTCCTCTCTTCATGTCTGATTTATCCTATTCTCTGAGTTACCTGACTTCACACCACCAGATTACTCAGGGTAATTGCCCCATCAAGGATGATGTTGTTTTACTGATTGTGAAGTAGGATATCAGTGTTTCTATGAAGTACATCAATGGAGACTGGTTTGAGACTTGAATACGCTGTCTTTATAGTCCAGAAAGAGGGTCTCATTAAACAGAAGTACTCTGTGGTTGGATTTCCTTTGGGGAAAGAATTATTATTGGTATTGTGCCCATATTACAAATAAAATAACAGACATAAAAAGGTAGTCAAAGTCACGCTGTTAGAAAGGGGTTGAATTCAGTTGTCTTTGATTTTGTGTAAGACGTGGGTTCACCTTTCCCTGAAGATAAATTATACACATTGCAATAAGGGGAGGAGATATGCAATGCCTGCACAATACCTAGGAAGTGTCTTCCTATCCCCAAAATGTTTATTATTTAATATATCTATTTGAAAAAGCCTGCCTAACCACTGAGCTAAAAAAAAAAAAAAAAAAAAAAAAAAAAAAGAAAGAAATCACGGCGAGGCGCAATGGCTCATGCCTGTAATCCCAGCTCTTTGGGAGGCTGAGGTGGGCATATCACTTGAGGCCAGGGGTTTGAGACCAGCCTGACCAACAAGGTGAAACCCCATATATATATATATATACACACACACACACACACACACACACACACACACACACATAGCTTGTTATCACGGTGTGAGGAGACTCCATCTAAAAAAAAAAAAAATCACTGAAGCTAAACCTGAAGCTCAACATGTCTGCTGTGAGGGAGGAAATGAGAGGTTTCTGCACACCTTTTCTCTTTCTCATGGTCACCCACTTGTGCCTTGAGAGCTTGACTGTATGTAGCAGACAAACCTTCCGTACTAGGTCTGCTCTGTACAACAAAATGAGCCCTGCAATACAAGAGCATGCTGTAATAGCTGAAGATTTGGTGATACTCAGCATAGGCATAATACACGCCAAGCACTGTTTTAAGGTCTTGCACACCAGTGCTACTCAAAGGGTGGAAGTTAAAAGTTTACTATGAAGTACAGAATATGACAATAAGCACTAAAATTCTTTTATAGCAAATTAATGGAATTTTTTTTGTTCAATCTACTTTCTAAAATTGAAAGTAGTATTAATGCCCTTGTTTCTTTGCTTCACTTTTCTAGTAATTTATTTCATTCTGTTTTATAAAAATATAAGTAATAGATTAGAAATTTAAGAAAAATAGAACTCCATAGATAATATGAAAATTACTCCTCTATGTATATTGACTCCTTTAATTCTTATAATTCAAAGAAGTGGCTTTGATTAGCCGCATTTTCAGGTGAAGATAATAAGATACAGAGAGGTTAAGCAAATGTAGACAGTAGGTGACAAAGCAGAAATTCAATCCCAAGTATTTAGGTACCAAGACATGTCCTTAACCACAATAGTAAATCGACATATCCAAACCCAGCTTTGTTGGACATCGGAAAAGCTGTGCTCAAAATATGACTCATTGTCTTGGATAGAAACAAAGGTGTCAATACAATAAGGACACCCTTCATTTTATTGTGCTTTCCTTTACTACGCTTTGCAGATATTCCATTTTTTACAAATTGAAGGTTTGTGGCAACTCTGTGGCAACCAGGTTTACTAGCACTATTTTTCCAAACAGCACGTGCTCACTTCATGTCTCCGTGTCAGCATTTTTAGCAGTATTTTTTAATTAGGGTATGTACATATTTTAGGCATAATGCTATTACACACTTAATAAGCTACAGTATAATGTAAGCATAACTTTCATGTACACTGGGGACACTAAAACATCTGTGTGACTTGCTTTATTGCAATAATTGCTTGAGATTGCCTAAAGCCAAACCTGCAATATCTCCGATGAATACCTGTAATTCTTTGACTCCTCTCATGCCTACAGACTCTTGTCTCCTGGTGATTGTAAAGCAGTGCTGAGGTTTACCCAACCCAGAGAAAGGGGTCGTCCTTGACATTGTCTTTATCTCCTCATTGGAGTTGGCATAGAACTCTCATTTGCTGATTTCTTCCCATTGGCAAGGTTCTTCAAAACATGGCAGGCTCTCTCTATCTGGGGTATTTAGAATCTGGGGTTCTCTAACTCGGTCAAACCACATGCCACTTCTTACAGATAAAATCTTGTGATGATATAAGTTATTTGCAATCATGAAACAAACACATATTGAAAGCCTGCTCTATGTAATGACCTGCAATTCTCTTTTACCTATGTATGTTACAAATATAGATATGTAAATTCTAATTTGTGTATACACATGCATACATACATGCATAAATGTACATATAGTAAGGTTTTACTGTTCTCATTTTAAATCCATTTGATTTGAATTTTTAAAACTCATATTCTGAGTTTTAAATACTGAAATACTATGATATTGGCTTAGAATTTGAATCAATTTGTTCTTAATCAATAAGAAGAGATTTGTTTAGTCTTTCTAGATGTACTTCATTTATCCTTTGCTTTTGCTCTTCCTTCTACTGGCGTTACTATTTTCTTCCTTGCAAGTCATCACAGTGCAGTGGATAAAGAATAGAATTTGGAGCCAAAGTAAGGGAGTTTGAGGTCTGATGCTTCCACTTTTCCATTCAACAAATATTGAGCATCTATTATAGATGGAGACACTGTTCAAATTGTTGGAGATGTGGCAGTACTTGAGATGACAAGCTTTCTGATCTCATGGAGTTGACCTTCTAATGGATAAAGACAGACATTAAACAAATACACTAATGAATAAAGAGGTAATAATAGGTGGCTATGAAGAAAAAAATAGTAATTGGACAGAGAGTGGCTAATAGAGAGGGGAGTTTTAGATTATATATCAGAGAAGCCATCTCTGACATGGCAAGAATCGAACCAAGATCATAATACCAAGCAAGAAGTTGACATTTAACAAATGGGGGAAAAATAACTTCGGGGGTAGGAGCCTGGTATCATAGTTGCAAGTATCAGAAAAAAAAAAATAGTTCAATTGAAAGATAAAAACAATTGTCCAAAATAGTGGGAATTCAAAGAAAAGTATAGTTAAGGGTTGTCTCAATCCAGGGGCCCTGTGGCCTCATCTATACATCAGCTTTAATCCTGAGCTGGTGGCAGAGGCTGCCAAAGCCCCAGCTCCGTGTGGCAATACATAGACAAAGAGACAGTTTCTTCATAGTACTCTATTTTAAGGGCAAGAAAATGTTTCCCAGAATTGTCTAGCAAACTTTCCCTGTGGGTCACTGGCCTGAAGATCATCATCTGTCCACTCCTGACTCAATCTCTGTGACCAAGGAAGGTCCTTGTATTAAGTAGCAAGAGCCTGGGCCACTGGTTCAATCACTAACAGAGGAATGGGAACACCATGATTGGCTCCAACTACTCAGAATTAACCCTGGACCATGAGTCAATCCCACAAAACATGTGACTACAAGAGTAGAGACAAGCACTTGGACAAAAAATGGATGATATCAAGAAAAGGATGGAAGTGAATGGAAGCTAGATAGGCAATCAACAATGTCCACACAAAATAGCTTATGCAAAACCCTAGATCCATTAGAGGAAAGGAAGGAGGTTCAGAGTGGCTACGGTATAATCAGAGAGGAGACAGTAATATGAAGTAGGGCCAAAGGGTAGACAAAGGTCAACTCCTATAGGTATTATGGGTCGTGGTGAGGAGTTTAAATTTTATTTGAAGCATGATGGAAAGCCCTAAGAGTGTTTTAATCAGAGTACTTTAGTTATTGCAGCATGATCTGGCTGCAATGTGAAATAAACTGGGCTTGTGTGGTAGAGGCAGAGGACAGAGTACATCACTAGGTCATTTCGGGGTACATTTACTACATCTTTCTAAATTTCATTTAGCATACTTTAAGAGAGAAGTGGTTCAACTACTTTTTTAAAGGGTTGTTATGAGTTATACATGAAAAATGTGCAAAAGTGCTTTTGAATTCTGTGTTAAAGAAGTGGTAATAAATACACTATCACTGGCTCAGTCTCACTTAGTTGCCTTCTCAGTCTTACCCTTCCAGACCAGCCCCATACTAATTGCTCTTTCCCCTGAGATCCTATGATGTTTCATGCCTGTGAAAATGATTTTAGTCATAAATTTCATAATTATTACAGTGTATAGTAGCATGCACATATATAGTACATTATAATTTTAAAAGTTTTCAAATAGACACATTCACATATACCAATTGTGTGGTATGCATGTACCTTCAAACAGATTTTCATTTATTTTTATAAATTTTTTATTGATATATAATATTTGTACCTATTTACAGAGTACATGTGTTATTTGGATATATACATACAAGGTGTAATGATCAAATCAGGGTATTTAGGCTATCCATCACCTCGAACATTTATCATTTCTTTGTATAAAGAACATTTCAAACATTCTCTTCTAGTTATTTTGAAATACACAGTATACTGTTTTTAATTATAGTCAGTCTACTGTGCTATCAAACACTAGAATTTACTCCTTCTATCTAATTGTATGTTTGTACTCATTAACCAACCTCTTTTTATTCCCGGCCACCCTTCTCTGTTCACCAATGCACTTTTCCCAGTCTCTGGTATCTACTATTCTACTCTCTACCTCATTGAGATCAACTTTTTCACCTCCCACATATGAGTGAGAACATGTGATATTTGTCTTTCTGTGCCTGGCTTATTTCACTTAACATAATGACCTTCAGTTCCATCCATGTTCAACCAGATTTTAAGTGCAAGGTATACATCAACATTTCTAACACAGTGTCTGGCACAAAATAAGTACTTAATAATTATGAATTTTCTTTCTTTCTTTGGGGTCCAGCCCCTCCTTATATTTGTATTATTCTCCTCCTTTCTGCGTTAATAAACTATGCCATGTCTACCACAGTAAGGAAAACAAAAGTAGACATTTAATCAGTAGTTATTGAAAGAATTGTGCACGTTTTAAATAATAGAAGCTTTTAAATTAGCGGCACTAAAGTAAAAAAGCAAACGACAGAAAAACTTTAAAACAATATGATTTTCTGTTGCATAATCATTAGCTTGGAATGATTACTGGATTTTAATAAATTCTTTACTGCTTTGGTTTTTTCCTGGAAGTTCCTTTAGGAAAAGCTGGAAACAGAACTAGCACATTGTCTTCAATAAATTCTGAGCTTGAAGGAGACAGAATAATCCACAGAAAAGTGCCAGTATGTACGTATATTTATAAATGCAATGCATTGTCAAAAACAAATGAGTAGAGCAAAGCTTGCGTGCCAAAGGAGGAATGAATCATTCAAATGCATACACTGCACCTACTGTACACATGCAAGGAGTTTTAGCATATGACTTTCTCACAGATTCTGGCAGAGCCATTAATACTCTAAAAAACATCCCAGATTAAACAGTTCAGACCCTGAATCACTTTAAGCCATGTAAAGCAATAAACCTTTAAGATGAAAGACGAATAAAATGACAGATTTCACTGAAAAGCCATATGCAGACTATGTTTATGTTTGATTTATTGAACAAAGGGAGAAAGCCAAAAACCACTCTTGTTACCCTTGTTTGGTAACACTAATACAGCTATTGAAATCACATACTGCATGGTGTTAAGAAATAAACATTATCAATTTTCCTGACACCGAAAAATAAAGCCGAAACTCGATTTAGGACAAATTAAAGGAGAAAAGCTAACAATCATAGAAGAAATAAAACAAAATAAAAATGTAATATAAATATGCTTTATTACTTTACAAGTACAGGCAAGACTAAAGGTTCATAATTATATAATATTTAATGCTTAATTTTATTTTCTGTGGTACCTCTATAAGCCATCACTCATAAAAAATATTAAGAGGACACATTTCAATACCACATAATTAAAATAAATGTTGGTTGTTATACTTTGCTTACTTTGCATTTGTGATTTATACATTTTCCTGAATACATCATTAAAGCAATATATACTCAGTGGGAGAAGCAGCATCACCCCTGCAGGCCTCACAAATCATCTATAAGTGTTACATGCAACACCATTTACTTAGAGCAAATGGTTGTTTCCCTATAAACATGTTATTTATGAGAGTATCAATTGCAATCTGCATAGTAATGTAGTCTTGTATTTCACAGAATTACACACAAGATTTAAATGGCTTTCTCTCTCTTTCCCTCCGCCCCCAATTAGCTCCATCTTCATTTAGATCTGCACCATGCAAATATCTCTCCACTTATGGCTAAAATAGTTGAAAACAGCCATGAAGAAATAATTCACATCACAAAAACATTCTAAGCCCTGACAATTTCAGGTCATCCTTTATTCAATCACTCCATTCCCACAAACAAAAACAAAAACAAATATATAAAAAACAGACACATCACCATAGGAACAATTTAAAGGCCTCCTGAATGAATCTATATAAACTATTAAACAGACCTACACACAGTACAGGCTGCCAAACTTATGAAGAGCAAATTCAAAATAATGATATTAACATACTAAAGAAAAAATTCAAATCTAGAAGCAAGGATCTAAATAACAACAGTAGTTCATCTGAGAGCAGCAAGATACTCTGTTGTTTCCGTTTGCCAATATTCATATGCATATTATGTACCAAATAATCGTCTTTTAGTCTATATCTTCACCCAAAGGCATACAACCTCCTGCATGCTTTAAGTGCATTATCTGCCTTAAACTTGCCTCTGAAAAGAACAGATGTGCAATATGGAGTTAGGCATTGTCACAGCTCAGTGGCTGGGTGCCATAATCTGTGACACTGCCTAGCAACCTCCCCACATCACGAGGAACACAACAATGCACTGGGTGATTTGAGGAGACAAAGACACAATAAAAATTTACATAAAATAAATGACTTTATAAAGGGCAAATATATTCATTGGCTTAATATACAATACTGTGGTCCATTAAAGATTTGCATAAGTAAACAAAAATACAATACGACTTGCATTCTGATGAGTAAAAAGCTTTTAATTTCCTGATAGTTGTGTAGTTTATATATATATATGTACAGTTTTTTTTTTTTTAATACTTTAAGTTCTAGGGTACATGTGCACAACGTGCAGGTTTGTTACATATGTATACATGTGCCATGTTGGTGTGCTGCACCCATTAACTCGTCATTTACATTAGGTATATCTCCTAATGCTATTCCTCTCCCCTCCCCTCCCCACAATAGGACCCGGTGTGTGATGTTCCCCTTCCTGTGTCCAAGTGATCTCATTGTTCAATTCCCACCTATAAGTGAGAACATGCGGTATTTGGTTTTCTGTTCTTGCGATAGTTTGCTGAGAATGATGGTTTCCAGCTGCATCCATGTACTTACAAAGGACACGAACTCATCCTTTTTTCTGGCTGCATAGTATTCCATGGTGTATATGTGCCACATTTTCTTAATCCAGTCTGTCACTGATGGACATTTGGGTTGGTTCCAAGTCTTTGCTATTGTGAATAATCCCGCAATAAACATAAGTGTGCATGTGTCTTTATAGCAGCATGACTTATAATCCTTTGGGTATATACCCAGTAATGGGATGGCTGGGTCAAATGGTATTTCTAGTTCTAGATCCTTGAGTAATCGCCATACTGTTTTCCACAATGGTTGAACTAGTTTACAGTCCCACCAACAGTGGAAAAGTGTTCCTATTTCTCCACATCCTCTCCAGCATCTGTTGTTTCCTGATTTTTTAATCATTGCCATTCTAACGGGTGTGAGATGGTATCTCATTGTGGTTTTGATTTGCATATCTCTGACGGCAAGTGATGATGAGCATGTTTTCATGTGTCTGTTGACTGTATGAATATCTTCTTTTGAGAAGTGTCTGTTCATATCTTTTAACCACTTTTTGATGGAGTTGTTTGCTTTCTTCTTGTAAATTTGATTGAGTTATTTGTAGGTTCTGGATATTAACCCTTTGCAATGTGGGGTCTTTTTTGGTTCCATATGAACTTTAAAGTAGTTTTTTCCAATTCTGTGAAGAAAGTCATTGGTAGCTTAATGGGGATGGCATTGAATCTGTAAATTACCTTGGGCAGTATGGCCATTTTCACAATATTGATTCTTCCTATCCATGAGCATGGTATGTTCTTCCATTTGTTTGTGTCCTCTTTTATTTCACTGAGGAGTGGTTTGTAGTTCTCCTTGAGGAGGTCCTTTACATCCCTTGTAAGTTGGATTCCTAGGTATTTTATTCTCTTTGAAGCTATTGTGAATGGAAGTTCATTCATGATTTGGCTTTCTGTTTGTCTGTTACTGGTGTATAAGAATGCTTGTGATTTTTGCACCTTAATTTTGTATCCTGAGGCTTTGCTGAAGTTGCTTATCAGCTTAAGGAGATTTTGGGCTGAGATGATGGGGTTTTCTAAATATACAATCATGTCATCTGCAAACAGGGATAATTGGACTTCTTCTTTTCCTAACTGAATACCCTTGATTTCTTTCTCTTGCCTGATTGCCCTAGCCAGAACTTCCAACACTATGTTGAATAGGAGTGGTGAGAGAGGGCATCCCTGTCTTGTGCCAGTTTTCAAAGGGAATGCTTCCAGTTTTTGCCCATTCAGTATGATATTGGCTGTGGGTTTGTCATAAATAACTCTTATTATTTTGAGATACGTTCCATCAATATCGAATTTATTGAGAGTTTTTAGCATGAAGAGCTGTTGAATTTTATCAAAGGCCTTTTCTGCATCTATTGAGATAATCATGTGGTTTTTGTCTCTGATTCTGTTTACATGCTGGATTACGTTTACTGATTTTCATATGTTGAACCAGCCTTGCATCCCAGGGATGAAGCCCACTTGATCATGGTGGATAAGCTTTTTGATGTGCTGCTGGATTCAGTTTCCCAGTATTTTATTGAGGATTTTTGCATTGATGTTCATCAGGGATATTGGTCTAAAATTCTCTTTATTTGTTGTATCTCTGCCAGGCTTTGGTATCAGGAGGATGTTGGCCTCGTAAAATGAGTTAGGGAGGATTCCCTCTTTTTTCTATTGATTGGAATAGTTTCAGAAGGAATGGTACCAACTCCTACTTGTACCTTTGGTAGAATTCAGCTGTGAATCCGTCTGGTCCTGGACTTTTTTTGGTAGGTAGGCTATTAATTATTGCCTCAATTTCAGAGCCTGCTATTGGTCTATTCAGGGATTCAACTTCTTCCTGATTTAGTCTTGGGAGAGTGTAAGTGTCCAAGAAATTATCCATTTCTTCTAGGTTTTCTAGTTTATTTACATAGAGGTGTTTATAGTATTCTCTGATGGTAGTTTGTATTTCTGTGGGGTCGTTGATGATATCCCCTTTATCATTTTTTATTGCGTCTATTTGATTCTTCTCTCTTTTCTTCTTTATTAGTCTTGCTAGTGGTCTATCAATTTTGTTGATCTTTTCAAAAAACCAGTTCCTGAATTCATTGATTTTTTTGGAGGGTTTTTTGTGTCTCTATCTCCTTCAGTTCTGCTCTGATCTTAGTTATTTCTTGCCTTCTGCTAGCTTTTGAATGTGTTTGCTCTTGCTTCTCTAGTTCTTTTAATTGTGATGCTAGGGTATCAATTTTAGATCTTTCCTGCTTTCTCTTGTGGGCATTTAGTGCTGTAAATTTCCCTCTACACACTGCTTTAAATGTGTCCCAGAGATTCTGGTGTGTTGTATCTTTGTTCTCATTGGTTTCAAAGAACATCTTTATTTCTGCCTTCATTTCGTTATGGACCCAGTAGTCATTCAGGAGCAAGTTATTCAGTTTCCATGTAGTTGAGCGGTGTTGATTGAGTTTCTTAGTCCTGAGTTCTAGTTTGATTGCAATGTGATCTGACAGTTTGTTATAATTTCTGTTCTTTTACATTTGCTGAGGAGTGCTTTACTTCCAACTATGTGGTCAATTTTGCAATAAGTGCAATGTGATGCTGAGAAGAATGTATATTCTGTTGATTTGGGGTGGAGAGTTCTATAGATGTCTATTAGGTCCCCTTGGTGCAGAGTTGAGTTCAATTCCTGGATATCCTTGCAAACTTTCTGTCTCGTTGATCTGTCTAATGTTGACAGTGGGGTGTTAAAGTCTCCCATTATTATTGTATGGGAGTCTAAGTCTCTTTGTAAGTCTCTAAGGACATGCTTTAGGAACCTGGGTGCTCCTGTATTGGGTGCATATATATTTAGGATAGTTAGCTCTTCCTGATGAATTGATCCCTTTACCATTATGTGATGGCCTTCTTTGTCTCTTTTGATCTTTGATGGTTTAAAGTCTGTTTTATCAGAGACTAGGATTGCAACCCCTGCTTTTTGTTTTGTTTTGTTTTCCATTTGCTTGATAGATCTTCCTCCATCCCTTTATTTTGAGCCTATGTGTCTCTCTGTATGTGAGATGGGTCTCCTGAATACAGCAAACTGATGGGTCTTGACTCTTTATCCAATTTGCCAGTCTGTGTCTTTTAATTGGAGCATTTAGTCCATTTACATTTAAGGTTAATATTGTTATGTGTGAACTTGATCCTGGCATTATGATATTAGCTGGTTATTTTGCTCATTAGTTGATGCAGTTTCTTCCTACCATCAATGGATTTTACATTTTGGCATGTTTTTGCAATGGCTGGTACCGGTTGTTCCTTTCCATGTTTAGTGCTTCCTTCAGGGTCTCTTGTAAGGCAGGCCTAGTGGTGACAAAATCTCTAAGCATTTGCTTGTCTGTAAAGGATTTTATTTCTCCTTCACTTATGAAACTTAGTTTGGCTGCATATGAAATTCTAGGTTGAAAATTCTTTTCTTTAAGAATGTTGAATATTAGCTCCCACTCTCTTCTTGGAGAGTTTCTGCCGAGAGATCTGCTGTTAATCTGATGGGCTTCCCTTTGTGGGTAACCCGACCTTTCTCTCTGGCTGCCCTTAACATTTTTTCCTTCATTTCAACTTTAGTGAATCTGACAATTATGTGTCTTGGAGTTGCTCTTCTCAAGGAGTATCTTTGTGGCGTTCTCTGTATTTCTTGAATTTGAATGTTGGCCTGCCTTGCTAGGTTGGGGAAGTTCTCCTGGATGATATCCTGAAGAGTTTTTCCAACTTGGTTCCATTTTCCCTGTCACTTTCAGGCACACCAATCAGATGTAGATTTGATCTTTTCACAAAGTCCCATATTTCTTGGAGGCTTTTTTTGTTTCTTTTTACTCTTTTTTCTCTACACTTCTCTTCTCGCTTCATTTCGTTCATTTGATCTTCAATCTCTGATACTTTTTCTTCCAGTTGATTGAGTCGGTTACTGAAGCTTGTGCATTTGTCACATAGTTTTTGTGTTATGGTTTTCATCTCTATCAGTTCTTTTAAGGACTTCTCTACACTGGTTATTCTAGTTAGTCATTCATCAAATCTTTTCTCAAGGTTTTTAGTTTATTTGTGCTGGTTACATAGTTCCTCCTTTAGCTCTGAGAAGTTTGATTGACTGAAGCCTTCTTCTCTCAGCTCGTCAAAGTCATTTTCCATCCAGATTTATTCCGTTGCTGGCGATGAGCTGTGTTCCTTTGGAGGGGGAGATGCACTCTGATTTTTTGAATTTCCAGCTTTTCTGCACTGCTTTTTCTCCATCTTTGTGGTTTTTTCTGCCTTTGGTCTTTGATGATGGTGACGTACTGATGGGGTTTTGGTGTGGGTGTCCTTTCTGTTTGTTAGTTTTCCTTCTAACAGTCAGGACCCTCAGCTGCAGGTCTGTTGGAGTTTGCTTGAGGTCCATTCCAGACCCCGTTTGCCTGGGTATCAGCAGCAGAGGCTGCAGAAGATAGAATATTGCTGAACAGCGAGTGTTGCTGTCTGATTCTTGCTCTGGAAGCTTTGTCTCAGGGGTATACCCAGCTGTGTGAGGTGTGAGGTGTCTGTCTGCACCTAGTGGGGGATGTCTCCCAGTTAGGCTACTCAGGGGTTAGGGACCCACGCGAGCAGGCAATCTGTCCGTTCTCAGATCTCAACCTCCTTGCTGGGAGATCCACTGCTCTCTTCAAAGCTCAGTTGAAAATGCAGAAATCACCCACCTTTTGTGTCGCTCACGCTGGGAGCTGGAGGTTGGAGCTGTTCCTATTCGGCCATCTTGGGCATGCCCCCTACAGTTACTTTTATGTGTGTTATTCTGTCAAAACTGTGATTCACCAATATGCTTATAGACTATCATATTGGAATATACTTCATGAAAGGGAAAAATCTTTTAGTGATTAATCAGACTTGGGATCCCTAAGCATTTTATTAACTAAGCTGAATTAACTTCAAGAAATCACTGATTTCTCATCATCTGTGTGTGCTTCTGTGAACTGAATTGTATGCCCCCCAAACTCATATATTGAAGCCCTAGCACCTAGTATAGTGGTCTTAGAGATGGGGCTCTTGGGAGGCAATTAAGTTTAGGTGGGGCCCTCAAGATGGGCTTAGTGCACGCACTTATAAGAAGAGACACCAAAGCACTCTCTGTCTGCCCCTCTCCCTCTCTCTACGTTGTGAAGACAGCAAGAAGGCAGCCATCTACAAGCCAGGAAAAGGACTTTCACCAGAAACCAGCCATGCTGGCACCCTGATGTCACACTTCCAGCCTCCATAACTGTGAGAAAATAAATTTCTATTGTTAAGCCACCCAGTATATGGTACTTTGTTATGGCAGCCTAAGCAGACTAATAAAAGACCCCTATGGGAACATAACTTCTGCAAAATATATAGGAATATCCTTAAAACTAATAAAATATTTGCATCTCCTCATGTTCATTTTCACCATTCTTTTTATTACGTTATTTTTAAGACTAATATTCTCATTGTTTACACATTTTTAAAATTCTCATAGATGTAATATATGAATATTTTCCTTGTAAATCTATTATTTCTAGACTACATAATAAAACATTTTAAGTTATATAAATCAAATATAGAACACTGTTGATTTATCTTTAGCATCAAAATTTACTTATCAGGACCAAAATCTTTGCAAGATGTATAAGGTAAGGAATAATCTTTAAAGAAAAATTTAAAGACCAAAGCAGAAATTTTAATGAATTTATACATAAGAATATGGACATTTTCAAACTACTTTTAAAGAAACCACCAGACCAAATGGAATGATTGACCTTGTTTGCCTGGGACCACCTTGTTTTAGCACTGAAAGTCCCCTGTCCCAGGAAGCCCCTTATTCCAGGGCAAACCATGATGAATGGTCATCCTATCAACACATTACTATGTCATTTTTATCACAGGGCATGAAGTAGCTATAGTTCAAATTTTTTAAGGACCCACAGCAAATAGGATTTTTTTGAATAGTTACATATATATCTGCATCAGATGTTAATTAACCTTTATCCTATATAAAATCTAGAATCTTAAAACTAAAAGGGACCCTAGAAATTACTTTGCCCCCTACTTATGTTACAAGTAAACAGATTACCAATTAAGAGAATAGGACTGTGAATTGTCTATAACGAGAACTCTCTTCTCAGGTTGTTCTCACAGAACTTTTTGAGGATGTTAGGTTGGTGCCTAACATCCAACCTAATAAACACACCAACCTAATAAACACACCAACTTGTTAATAAAATTGACACACCAACCTAATAAAAAATAATACTGAAGAAATGTCTGATGGCTCCAAATGGTGAAGAAATCAGAAGGTAGTGCATTTTTTTTTTTTTTTTTTTTTTTGGGGACAGGATCTCACTCTGTTGCCCCGACCGAAGTGGAAGGGTGTGATCTCCATTCACTGCAACCTCCACTTCTCAGGCTCAGGCACTCCTCCCACCTCACCCTCCTGAGTAGCTGGGACAGAGGCACACACCACAATGCCAGGGTAATTTTTGTATTCTTGTAGAGATGAGTTTTGCTTTGTTACCCAGGCTGGTCTCAAACTCCTGGGTTCAAGGTAGTGCACTTTAATATACAAATTCAATGTGATTATAAGAAGATTCTTATGAGTAATTTTCTTCAATTTAGATAAATCTTATAATTCATGTGGGTAAATGCCCAATAATTGTTAGACAACTGTGGAAAAGAAGAAGAGGGAAGGAGGAGTTGTTTGCAAGATGCACAAGAGTCACAATAGTTAATTTTCTATGATGCTATTGCTGTGTGTATAAATTGTTCAGTAGAATATCAATGCATGAGCATGAGGAAAATGGAAGGACATATCTACAGGTGTTAACATGACAAATATGAGACATGGGGTGCTGATGTTATAAAAGTTTATGGGGGAAGAAAGAGTCTATTGCTTGTTTTTCTCAGCTTTGTAGAAGATCAGATGGTCATAGGTGTGCAGCCTTATTTCTGTGCTCTCTAGTCTTTTCCATTGGTCTACATCACTGTTTCTGTCCCAGTACCATGCTGTTTTGGTTACTGTAGCACTGTAGTATAGTTTGAAGTTGGGTAACGTGACTGCTATTTTTACCAGGTCCCCATCCCAATCTTCCTCACTGGGCAGGACCTCCTGACCAGGACCTTTAGCTATGTTTAGCCAGTGTTTTCTGGCCTACAGAGGTTTCAAACCTAGGACAGAGCTCTGAGAGGGAAGGGTTGGATGCCATCTTTGTTGTTTGGGCAACTTAGCTGGTCTCAGCTTTGGAGAGTCTGAGGCAGCCAGGGATTAGAACAGACCCCCAGCACAGCACAGCTGCTCTATGAAAATATAGCCAGATTGCTTTTGTAAGCAAGTCCCTGATCCCTTTTCTCCTCACTGGGTGAGACCTCCCAGTGAGGGTCTTCAACTGCCTCCTACAGGCATTCAGAATTACAACGGATCTCTACCTTTCTGGGATAGAACTCCTAGAGGGAGGGGCATGTTGCCATCTTTGCTGTTTCACAGTCTTTACTGTTGATACCTCCAGGTACTAGAAAATTCAAGGTGACTAGGGACTGGACTAGACCCCCAACCCTTTTCCAGAGGGCTTCCACAGCAGACCTATGGAATAATGGCCAGACTGTTACGTGGTTGCCTGTTCGCAAATCTCTTCATGAAGAAGGTCCTCCAGGCCTGGGTCTCTGGCAACCCCTTGCTGGGGATATTGAGCCAGTACCAACTCAGAAACTCCCTGAACAGAGCCTTCAGGGGCAAATGAAAGTCTCTCTGGCACTGCCTCTGCAATGGGACTGCCCCTGCAATGGGACTGCCCCTGCTGCCCTCAGACTAATGAAGGAGCAAAGACTCTAAGTGCTTTATTCACACTTCCAACAAGCTGCAGTCGATCCAAGGAGAGGAGTCCAGTCCATTTCCCACAGGTCCCACCTACTCCCCCTGCTTCTCACCAGAGAGGGAACCCCTGGCTTGGGCCCACAACATAGACCCTCCATCCTGGGCTGACTGCACTGAGCGACCGCTGACCTGCATCTCTCTGGGTTGGAGCCATCAGGAGACAAGCAAAATACCCTTGGCCATAACCACTACTAAGGTCCCTTCCTCTGTTGCTTCCAAGACAGGGAAGGAACATAGACTCTGAAATCATCTCAGAGCTTCAGTGGGCAACCCAGGAGTGCCAACGCATTATCTACAGCCAGCATTTAAGGGGGAGAGGAATTCACACTTTCAGAGCACTAAGAGGGAATATGACTGCAACTCTGTGGAAACACAGGGGAGCCAAACAACTGAGAAAGTTTACCAACTGACCAATAAGCCTAAGGGCTACCTACAGGATCACACCCGAAAGCTTCATCACCAAAAGTACCTTGCTAGCCTACCCCCTCTGAAATGAGAGACAAATCAGCCTCAAATAAAGACCCTGCACAAAGCCTTGGCCCTGTGAAAACATCCAGAAAAGAAGTCTACTGACTGTACTCAATCTACACTGAAGTTAAAGTAACACCCACATGCAAGATGAGAAAGAACCAATGAAAGAACCACTCTAGTAACTCTAGTGGCCAGAGCAGCCTATGTCCTCCAAACAACTGCACCAGTTCTCCAACAAGAGTTCTTAACCTGGCTGAGTTGGCTGAAATTACAGAAATTGAATTCAGAATATGGATAAGAATGAAGATCATCAAGATTCAGGAGAACAGCAAAACCCAACCCAAGGAAACTAAAAATCACAATAAAATGATAGAGGAGCTGACAGATGAAATAACCAGTATAAAAAAGAATCTAATGTGTCTAAAAGAGCTGAAAAACACAATATAAGATTTTCACAATGCAATCACAAGTATTAACAACAGAATAAACAAAGTTGAGTCTCAGAATTTGAAAACTGGCACTCTGAAATGACAGTCAGATAAAAATGAAAAAATAAAAAGGAATGAACAAAACATCTGAGAAGTACAGGATTATGTAAAAAGGACAAATCTACAAATCACTGGCAAAGGGCGGGGAAGAAAGCAAACAACTTGGAACACATATTTCAGGATATCATCCATGAAAACTTCCCCAACCTTGCTAGAGAAGCCAAAAGTCAAATTCTGGAAATACAGAGAACCTTCTGCCAAGATTTCTACACAAGATCATCTTCAAGACACATAATCATCAGATTTTCCAAGACTGCAATGAAAGAAATAATGTTAAAGGCAGCTAGAAAGAAAGGCCAGGCCACTTACAAAGGGAATCAGGCTAACAGCACACCTCTCAGCAGAAACCCGACAACCCAGAAGAGATTGGGGCCCTATATTCAATATAAGTAGAGAAAAAAATTTCAACCAAGAATTTCATAGCCAGCAGTTTTTTAAATAGTTCACTGAAAATATCCCCACCATATGAAATCAGAGATTAAAATACATTCACAAGAATTACAGCAGCAATAATAATGGCAGTAGGAGTAAGTACTCTGGCTTTTTTTTTTTTTCTTTCTTTTTTAGAGATGGCATCTTGCTATGTTCCCCAGGTTGGTCTTGAACTCCTGGGTTCAAGTAATCCTCCTCCCATGGCCTCTTGAAGTGCTTTGATTACAGGTGTGAGCCACCATGCCCAGACAACTTTCTAAAATTCTTGAATACCATTTACTCAAAAGCATCAACCATTTTATTGTTAGTTATAATCAAACGGACAATTTCTGTGCATTTCCTCTAAGTACAAAATTTACCTACATATAAAACCTGGCCCAACTGTACTCAACAAGACAAAATAAAAACAGTTGAGTTAACTAAAACAACCATTTATGGAAGAAAGAAATGTTTATATAAGTGAAATAAGTATATCTTGGTCCTTAATCCTTTAATTTCAACTGGTTATCTAGTCATTTTGCTAGATACTTAGACTACTGCTAAAACATGATGCATTCTGAAATGGTCCTATGTATTGGTGCCATCTGTCAGGTAGTACTTTTATATCAAATTATTTTGTTTTCAACCTCTCCTTTACTCACTCTTCCCTGGCCATAACATGTGCAATAGGAGGACAGGCTAGAAGTTAGATTATACCAACCTAAACAATAGTTCTTTTTTAACTGCTAAATCAATTCAGTTTCTTTACTTTCCAGCAACAGAACTTAATTCTAGTTAAATTAAGTAAAATACACGTTATTAAACTAAAGCAAAAAAGATGTTATTACTTGTATTGTTGTAAGTGGGTCACTCAAAGACCAACAGAATGAGAATGGAAGGCCAGACATGGCTGACCAGAACATGGCAAGCCACAAGAACCAGGAAAACAGAGGATGCTGGGAGAACCTGGCCACTATGATGCTGACATTGCTAGTGATATCAATAGTCTCTGACCATTTCCTCAATCACTCTCTCAAGATTTAAAGTCCCTAATGAGACAGCATCCTATGGGCCAAGCTTAGATCATGTAATTGCTGCTTGGCCACCATGGTGAGGCTGGCAACTGGAAATAACTGCCCACCATGAATATTCACAGTGGAAGAGGGGCAATCTGTAAACTAAACTCAGGGCACAATTCTAAACGGGGCTGTCGAGCATTATAAATGTTCACTCAAATGACTGAATTTAGTACTATCGTATCTTCTTCCCTTGATTCCTCCCGTAACTCTTAGATTAGCCTTTTTCACGTTGATGATCACAACATATTAATGAGTCATAAGATCAATTTAATGGATCATAACTACCTATTCAAAAGAAAAATAGAATGGAGCAGAAAATATCAGAGTGCATTCCATATAGGATGTTTGTGAAACTTCTGTTTCTTTATTTTATATACATCTATGGAATATGTGAATGTGCATTTTTGTGTGCGTATGTGTAAATGTAGTCATGATCCACAAAGTTTGGAAACATTTTATCCTAGTCCTTACCAGCAATCTGCAGAACTAACAACTATATGTGCTCCCAAACGTAAACCACCACAGTCCACAAAAGGTAAATCCAATCTCATGTAACTAGCATTATGAAGCCTAAATAATGAATCACTGTAAGTAGCTTATGATATAAAATGGTTTCAGCATTTATATCATCACATATGGTCATTAAATTTTATTTAATTAGGACAAATAATTTTATAGCCATTTATTTGATCACAAGTATGTACCTTCTTGTCTGAAATCTTACCAGTGCCACAAGTGAGAAAATGCCCCACATGGCAATTTTTCACTGTAAATATTTTTATATAATTGTAATTTTATTAGCTCATGTTAAGCCAGTCAACTCTTGCTTCTTCCATAAAATTTTCTCCAATTATTATAATCCACACTGACAGCTCTCCTTTCTCCTAATGCCTTTGATATTTAACTCTTAATAGTTCATCATATAGCTCTAACACCTCACCAAAATAAAACACACCTCAAAGTTAGGTAGGGATCAAAGACATGAATGACCAAGAGAAACCACAAATTCCATACACTAAAACTCGTGCATATTTCTCTTAAGAAATATCCCTAGAATCTTGTCTGAAGCTCATTCTTTCTGCTTTGTATATAATTCTAATAAGCATCCTACCTAGCACATGAGAGATTTAAATATTTGTTTAATAAGCAAATGGATAAAATAATGAATGAATGAATGAATATGAATAAATGGGATTTCTAAGCCCAAAGAAGCTTAATAGGAAGCAAAATGTAAGGGTGGTGCTATAGACTGAATTGTGTCCCCTGAAAATTGATCTGTTAAACTCCTAACCCCAATATGACTATTTGGAGTGGGGAAATAATTAAGGTTAAATGAGGTTATGAGGGTTGGGTCCTGATCCAACAGGATCAGTGTCTTTATAATAAGAGACTCCAGAACTCACTTACTCATTCCCCACCATGAGATACAGACAGAATGCAGTCATCTGCAAGCCAGGTAAACAGCCCTCACCAGAAACTGAGCCCTGGCAAAATGTTGATCTTGGACTTTCTATAGCCCCTAGAACTATGAAAAAATAAAATTATGTTGTTTCAGCTCCCAACCCCAACTCCTGACTAGGAGTTGGGATCTGTCTCTCGCTCTTTCTCTCTCTCTCTCTCTCCACCCTCACCCTCTCTCTCTCTCTCTCTCTCTCCCCCCCCCCCTCTCACACACACACACACCACTTGTATTAACTCAAAATTCAAAATGGTTTGGAATTATTTAAAACATGAGAAATAGAAAAACAGATGAGAACATTTCAACAGTATTATCAAAAGAACAAATGCACACAATGAAGATTTTAAATCATTGAAGATATTGTAATGCATTCAGTATATTCTATTTACCCAAGTGGCTAGAAGTTAAATACTTTGTTACCTCTTGTCAAAGCGAAAATGGCAGTGTCCCAAAATATTCTTTCCCAAAAGGATTTTTGTAGTTGAATTTTGTTGCCATCATTTCATCAAATGTAATTTCCCTACCATGACTTGATTGTGGGCAATCTGAGGGCAGTAATTACCTGAGGTGCTTCAGAAATTATTAGCTGAAAACAATGTCTAGAAGAGTGTGAGCCCTATACCTTAGAAACGGATAAATGGATCAACCTTCATGCAATGACTGGATAAATTTTAAATATTGTCCTTTATTTGATAAACTAATTTAAACAAAAATATATAAAGCAAATACACTTCTGTGAATGATACAGAAAATTTATGACATTAAGCATTTTCTAAGGAAGAAGAACAAGTCTGTTTTATAAAACCAAGGTCTCTTCACTAAATATGCACCTCTGTAAGGTGTAGACTCATTCAGGACTAAATCCTGGGACTTTGAGAGCTTCAGATGCAAATACTCATCCCCCCTAACAGGGACCCATCTGGTTTATTAACCACATTTTAATGAAGAGCAGAATTCTATTCTATAAATGGTTTGCATAATACCTACAGCTCATTTTCATGAAGAATTTATGCAGAGTGCTGTGCTCATATAACTAATGTGCATCCACTTGGATTATGGTCTTTACAAAGACCACTCACCACAGTTTTTAAAATAGACAAAGAATAAGAAATATACATGTCAACAAAGAAGACAGGAAATTTTCCAAAGGGTTTGTATATGTCAGAACTTCACAACTTTGACCTTTTAAAAAAACATGGTTTTGCCAAATTCTTCTTTATTTTAAAGTGATTTTTTGTTTTATACTGAAATTTATTTGGCTGAAATTGGAAACATTACTAAGGAGTATTTGTGGACTCTTCTTCAAACTGTACAGAAACTATATTCTTGCCTGATACATGTGAAGATATATATATATATATGAAAACTAAGAACAAGATTAAAATACTTCTCAGTTTTTTTTTTTGTAACAAATGTATATGTATATTTCTAAGATGAATACATTTCAACCTATGCATTTTTAAAATTGTAGCAATCGGGTCAAGGAACATTGAATCCATAAAAATCAAAGAAACTTTTCCCTTTTATATCACAGTCTGTTTAAATTAGTAAACAGTAGTAGTTTCCAGGGCTTTACCAGAAGTATGAATTCTCACAATTCTTTTTGTCAATCTCTGTTCGAAATAGTGTTGGGGTTGAAATAGTAATTTATAGAGTAATGGATTTAAATCAGAAGATATTGAAAAATGATACTGTATAAGTAGACTAACAGATTATTTTGACATGCACTGGGTATACTTTCCTCTTTTAACTGGTCTCAAAATAATTTCAGGAGTATACAGATGGAACTGCTAAAATTCGCAAATAAGATATAGTTTTATAAAAATACATAACATAGCTTCTGATACTATTTCGCTTATAAAAACCACAAATATATTTTTCACAAGATCCTCTCACTGATCATTAAGTCATGCAAAATGTTTTGCAGGGAAAATGAGAAAATGCTAATCTAGTGACAGCAACAGTCCCCAAGAGGATAAGCAGCCAAAATTATGCAGTAGAGGGCAGTGGAAAAGGACCAGAATTGGCATATTTGCTAGCAAGGTGACAACCATTATTAAACCATTTCTATTATGCTTTATCTCAATAATCATATCAGTAGGAAATATCAATTAACAGTTAAATCATTTATAACTTAGCACATCAGAACACTTGTTACCCAGTGCTTCTCAATCTTTGTCACAGCATGGCACACACACAAAACGATGTTATTTGAATAGCACAGAGAGATAAAGAGATATGATAACTGACTCCACAACTCCAACCACCATAGGCTGCCCCAGGGCTAAGGGGACAAATATCTCTCAGTCTATCCATAAAGAATTCTTGAACACACAAATTAGAAATCTCTCTCCTAACCAACTGAAAATGGAAATGTGTGCTACAACAATATCCCGAGCTGACATACATTAGCTTCCACATGCCAAACAAAATTTAAAAATATTCACTGAATGTCTACTATGTACTATGGTCTATTTTTAATGATTGAACCAGCAGGCAGACTTGAATATCAGGCTAAATCCTAATTTCATTCTGTAGGCAGCAAAGTGCAATGAAATATTTGAGCACAGGAAAATAATTTCAGGAAAAAATCAAGTTTAAAAAAATTTCAAGAAGCATTTGAAAGATGATGCTAGAAAGATGGTTCAGTCCCAACTGTGTTTTTTTATTTGTTTTGGGAATGAGTTGAATTTAAAAATTCACTGAGTAAGGCCTGTAATTGTTCACTAAAAGGTAAGAGGAGGAATAAGAAATCAGATTGACTGTGGTACTTCAGTGAGTTTAATTTGTGGGCGGGGGGGAACAATATCTGAAACTCTGGAAAAGAGAGAAAGTAAAGCCGAGGGAACCAGGGTGTAGCGGTTGTCAGGTAGTCAGGGCTTCCAGGACAGGGATGAAAAAGAAATGAATATGCAAAAGATACAAAAAGGAACAGAAAAAAACACAACTTTATGGCTAATTAGATATAGTTATGAACAGACATAGGAAGCGAAAAGAAAAATTTAAGTTGTGCACAATTTTCTGATCTAGAACATAGGAAACACGTGACATTATTATTAGAGTCAGTTTTAAGAAATGACAAATTAGATTTTAGACATTTCAAGTTCAAATGGCAGGACATCTAAGGATTAGGCAAATATGTTGATGTAGAACTTAAAGGTGACATTTGAAACTCTAAATATGAATTAGAATTCCAAGAAAAGCAAAATGATGTTTATGAGTCAAATTCTACAATCCCAATGACAATATTGTTAAAATAGACTAGCATATGCAGGTTCAACCACATGCCACATAAAAATATTTATCTCACAAATCTCTTCCAATTCTCCACAAATTATTTATTCAAAAAATATTCAGCAAATATTTAAAATGCCTAAAGTGGCAGGACTGGGACATACCATGGAAGACACAATTAACTTGATCCTTGACCTCATGGAGCTTGTAGCACAGCTGGAGAGACCAACATTAAGCAAAACCACATGCAAATAAATATGTAATTGCCAACTGGGAATAAATGTTGTAAATTCAAATTTTAAATGCCATAAGAAATTCTTATTGTCAAGTCATAAATCTGCTATGTACCAAATTCATGTTCTTAAAATATTCAAGGAGCCCAAAATTACATATTTAATGTTGGCCTTAATTAGAGAGTTAATTTCCATTCAAATTTTTAATTGCAAACTATTTTATTATCTTTGAGAAATTTACAATTCACATGAACAGCATAATCAAAGCTGGGTCAGGTATCCCTTTTAAAAGCACCATAACTATCTCCATCCTTATTCTCCCATACTGCTTTATAGTTTTCTGCTCATAAGTCTATCTCCCTTCCTTGACTGTAAACTCCTTGAGAGCGCTAAATGAGGCTTAAATGTTAGTATATCTGCAATGCTTAGCATAAGGTCCGGTGCCTTGGAGGCACCATAGAATGAATAAGTGATTGAATGAATAAATGACTATCAGCAGGAGCGAACCATTAGGAGAACCTCCATATTTTTATTTTCATCCTTCATCATCGATACCTAAAATGATTAAACATTTGCCATAGATCAGGCTATAATAATTATTGGATTACAAGGAAGCACAAAATATAGTGCTTACTCTCAAAGAGTTTATAATTTAGGGACACAGACATACAAATCACATAGCATTTCATGGTTCACAAACTGCCTTCTCATACAGGATCTCTTATTATTGTCGTAATAGTCTTGTGAGAGAGGAAGGGCAGATATTAATTCATGATTCTGATGAAAAGACTGAGATCCACAGACGGTAAGTGCCTTGTCCAAGGCCTTACTTGAGTTCTAGTACTCACTTTTACTCCTCTGCCTTGAACTGAATTAGACACTGCCTCACTCTAGAGGGCTAGAACTCAAGTAAGGCAGTGTTTAATTCAGTTTGAGGCAGAGGAATAAAAGATAAGTTTCAGAAGTAGGTAAATTATAGCTTAAATACCAGGCTATGCCTTCAGGCCTACAAGTTAACATCAATTCAGCCTCAAATCTCTTCTCTTAGATGCCAAAAAAATAGTTATGTATGAAATAAAAATAAAATCAGTACCAATAATATAATACATTTAATCTGAAATTTAAGAATGTTATTTTAGTTGCCTTTACAAAAAAAATAAAAACTAAAGGGTTTATATTTTCTAAGAGCCAATGTAAGTATTGATATACACATTCTTTTGAATAATTTGTATATTTTCCTTCTACACAATAAATGTAAATTGTATTTTTTTTGAAATAAGTAGTAGTGATACTAATGACTACTAGTAATGTAGTTAAAAGTTCTATTTCAAGCTCATACATCAACCAAACATGAGGAATAAGGAAAAAGGTCTTTAAAATGCTCGTGTGACTGATAGTAGGCACCTTTTATTGCCTCCAGCTCATATCCTTCTTTGAGAACAGCCCCTCCTCTTCCTTCAGCCATTTTTTCTAGCCTGTTCTCTCCATCAGAGCTAATTGGACCAGTAGTAGGTAGATTACTGATCCAAGCAAGGCAATCGTATTTTCCCTAGAGAACTTGAACTGCAGGACATAGAAACTGAGGAGCACAGTTGAGAGGCACAGTTGTGTAAATGGAAGGGCTAAAAAAAGTCCATAGATTTCCTTTGCTAAAGATACTGGAGCTGCCTTGACCTTCCATTCCTGAAGTGTGTGTGTTTCATTTGTGTACCTCAGTGTCCTTTCAAAATATTTCTTTAAAAAATAAAACCAATTCTACATGTAAAATAGATAAAACTTCTTACATATATAAAATCCTCGTATTTCATTTTTAGAAGACTAGGTAGAAATGAACTACATCCCTTTTAAACTTTGTTTGTTTTTAAGGGAGCAGGGAGGGGAAGAGACCTCTCTAATCTTATAGAGTTGAAGCAATTGATTAGAAACAATAATAGAATAGATACAGAGGATGGGATCTTGGAGTTCAGAAGAGCCAAATTTCTAAATTCATTAGATTCTTACTATGACAATCTGGAAAATCATATCATTAAACAAACTTTTCTTTGATATATAGAAACATTCTTCACCAATATCAACCTCAACTAACAATGGGTACATGACCCAGTAGTACCACGTTTGACTTTTGTATTAGATTACAAGTTTCAGGACATGCTAATGAAATGCTGTCCCAAGGCAACCATTGCTGTTCAACCAAGAAGTTCAATCTAGATACTGAGAGAATAGTTCTACCCTCTAAAGTTGCTTTTCTTTAAAATAATTTTAATTTCCATGCTGAGCCTAACACTCCAGACTACAAGCCTACTTAAGAGGCTTAAAAATGTAAATAGACAACCCCATATGGCCTTTTATGTGCCACTTTTGACAAAGGTTGCTTGTGTTAAAGAGTCATAAAAGGAAAAGGCAAAGATGGTTAACTTTGTGAAAGACAAGTCTACTAAAATCATATTATAGGATTGTTCTGATTAAGATAACCACATTTTATTTAATTAGTGGCCTGTCAGCTTTTTTTTTCAGAGTGCATTAAGCAATATAGAGAACTCTCCAATATTAAGTAATTTCTATTTTGTTGATTTTAAGAATTATGTTTGCTTTTAAATTTTTAGGTAAATTTTATTGTGTATATTTGAGGTTTACAACATGGTTTTATAGGACACATATAGATAGTAAAATAGATAGTAAAATAAGAAGCACATTAAGGAACCTATCGTCTCATACAGTTTTATAGTTTTTTGTTGCAAGAGCAGAAAATTGTATTAGTAATTTTTGTCAAATAAGTATATTTTAGCTTTTCAATTTTTAAACACTATTTTTCATAAGATACTAATGTTTTAAGATTTATGTATTTGAGGAATGAAATTATTGATTTTTTTTTCTGTTTGGCTAACATCAATGATAGCTTTCAGCTAGTCTGTCTATGAAGTCTTACTCAGAGTAGACTGACCGTACTATTGGTTGGTTAGTGCTAATGGTAGATTTACAATTAATAACATCTCTATCTGAAAATAACTAGTTGAGACAAAAGTCAAAAAAAGTTCTAAAAATTGGGGTGTTTCATTGCTGAATTTAAAACTTCAAGAAACCAAAAACATCAGTTAATAAAACACCCCACATGCTGAATAACTAAAGTATTAGAATAGCAATAGTCAAAATTTTAAATCTTGTAAACCACTAGTCCATAAAATTTAATATTAACCATAAAAATAATTTACTATAATTTGAAATTACTTTATCCTGAGATAAAATGGTAATGGAGAAGTCTTATTTATTGAAAAATAGATTAAAATGTTTCAATATCTTCACTTCTTATAAAAGTGTGTACAAATAGAAGAAAAAAATCCCCTCCTGCAAAATACCTTCCTTAAAATTGAACTTTATTCAAGGTACCCTCTTGTTATCCCATAGTTAACTGGTTTGCATGTAAATAATGCGCAAATGAAAGTTGGAGATTCTACAATTAATATGATAATTTATAGTCTGGAGTGTTAGGCTCAGCATGAAAATTAAAATTATTTTAAAGAAAATTATTTTATTTCTCATCTTTTTAGTCATCAAATCAACAGTCTTATAAATTATAACAGTATAAAAATTCTATTTCATCATTTTTACTCCAGAGTGTTTTTCTTTATGTCTAAAAATAAAATCAATTTGTATTCATAGCTCATAAATAATTTTCATACAATATACATTGTCATTTCTTCTGCTTTAGCATAAATAACAGCTAAAGCACTGGCTGGGTGAGGTAACTATTTTCTAGGCGAAAGAAAGTCCAAATTCAATCTGTGGTGGAATTTAAATTAATCGTTAATCTGTGAGAAGAAACAGAATAGATATTACTTGTCCTGAGACTATTTATCTATATATGAGGCTCTTATTGTTAGAAGTAAGGCAGTGGTATAATTTTGTCAGTGCAGTGGTAAAACTACTTAAGAGATATCCACAGTCTGATCTGTCAGGGAAAAAATGATTTGGGAGGCTTAAAAATATAAATAGACAACCCCATATTAATTATTAATTATTTTCTTTACACATTGTGTGGTATAGGGTCTGGAACACAGTAGCTGCTCATTGAATATCACTTGTACCTAGCATTGCTAAAACCTATGGCACCAGTAAAGACAAATGAGTCAAGTTTCTACCCACCAGGAACCTGTGATCTAAAGGGGAAAGCAACTACTTGAGTAAATAAATCTACCAAAGACAGAATTTAATAAAAATAAAATAGAAGACATATATCTTATGACGAAAGGTATAAAGTACATAACTCTAAAGCCAGAAGTTTCTTAGAAGAGGTAGCCATTTTTTAGCAAGGATATGACTTGGCTTTCAGAGATTCCAGGAGGAAAGAATATTCCAGGAAAAGGAAGCATTTTGACCAAAACCGTGGAGAAGGCAGATATTATATTTGGGAAATATCTGGCTACAGCATGAGAGATGGAGAGACCCAAGGACAAGTACAGAGTAAGATAAGGACATTCTAGATCCCTTGACCACATCCTTCTCTCCAGCACATCATGCCAGTTTCTACGGTTTCACTTCCTTCCATGCCAGCCCAGACATCATGGTATCACTTCAATCTCTGTCTTCAAAGAACCTCATACTCAGTTTTCTATTCCACCTGCCCTTCTAAGCTCTGATTTTAGTCCACCTAGATGTCCACTCTTTTTATACTTGGGCTGGCAAAACTCAGTCCCCAAGCAGATCTATACCCCTGTCTAGGTACTTAACATTTCTTGGCACCCCTTTCTGAATCCTTTATAGAACTTACCTAGAATGTTTTTTTCATGCAAGTTAGCCCCTGGTTGTGCAATCCAGGTGACCTTCAGCAAATGCCTGGTTCTATGTGCCCATGCAGGTGTCTTTGCTGCACACCCAGCTTCCTTCTTCCTTCTTGTTGCACAGCACCCATCACAATATTCTACCTATTGGATTATAGGCTGTGTCACTGGATTGTATGTTCTTCAAGGATTAGAACTTACGTCTAATAAGTTATGTCTCTCATTCATTTATATGCCTACCATAATTCATGATACATTCTTCTAGGTACTCAGTATATACTTTCTGATGTAATAAGTAAATGAATGAATAATAGTACAATATATTAGGTCAGAATGAGATGAAGGGGGTTGAGATTTCAAGTTGAAAAGTCTGTATTTCTCAGCAATGGCAAATGATTTAAAAACTCAACACAGTGATGGCTCTCACACCTGTAATCCCAGCACTTTGGGAGGCTGACGTCAGGGAGATCCCTTGGGGCCAGGAGTTCAAGACCAGCCTAGGCAACATAGAAAGACCCTGTCTCTACAAAATAACAAATGAAATTAAGCATTCTGGAGACTGAGATAGGAAGATCTCTTGAGCCCAGGAGGTTGAGGCTGCAGTGAGCTATAATCACACCACCACACTCCAGCCTGGGCAATAAAGTAACACTAAAAAAAAAAAAAAAAAAAAAAGAAAGAAACTCAACATAATCAGATATGTGTTTTACACTAAGGCAATGTCTGATGTGGAAGACAAACTGCAGAAGAGAGAATGTGGCAAGTAAATCAGTTAGTAGACCATTACAATTTTCCAAGTGAGGATGATAAGACAACAACAGAAGGAAACACCAAAGATGGTCATTTGAATGGGAAAATGATAAATTCAGTTTAAATATAAAGTATAAAAGTCTTAACTGGCTGTTGGGAATATGGGTATGGATATGAAAAGATATTTTAAAATCACAGAATTTTTGGAGTTAGAAATCAGCTACTACTCTTCCCCCACCTTTATTTTAGCTTTTGAAACTGATGTGAAGGACAGATAATTCAATCCAATACAATTGGCTCCAACTTCAGCATTACATGCTTAGAAGATGACAGTTAATATTACAGTAAGATAACATTTTCTGGGGAGAGGCTGTACAATGAAAGTTTATGAAGCACCAGAACCTGGAATTTGCAAAAGTGCCTCTCTATAAAACAAGAGCAAAAAGGAGAGCCAGGAAAGGAAATGAGGAAAATGAAATGGTCTAACTTTTAGAGTCTCTTAATGGTAAAATTGTTGCTTTTTACACAGATCTGCATTCAATTCCTCAATTTATTTCATTAACATTTTTTTGTAACCTACTCAATGCTAGGTACCACACTAGGTGCAGAGGCCACAAAGATCAATGGTAGAATTGCAAAGAGGCACACACGTTTACTATTAGCCAGGAGCCCATATGAACATCTTGCGCATATTTATCTATCTAGTTTTCACAACCTCTTTTTGAGATTGAAACACAGAGTGGTGAAGTAACTTGCCCAAAGTCACTCAGCTAGTTAATGGTAGACAAGGATTCAGATCTAAGCAGTCTGTCTCTAGAATCTGATCTTAATTACTAGCTCTTAATTGTTATGCTATGTTGCCTCTGAAGACATAGTTCCTGTCCCAAGAAAACTTGGGACAAAATATTCCAAAATATGGAAGCACATGTATTAAATTAAATAAAATTAAGCCAGTGGGGAAATAAATGCTTGGAGTGCAAATGAAGAATTGTGGCATGAGGGATCAAATACTTTCAATGTACTGGGTTATTATGATTTTCCTTACAACACTGACATTCTGGTGTAAGTAGTCAAGGAATTCACTGAGATTTCTTTGAATCTACACCTCCCAATGACTTTCTATGATAGTCAATCATGGTGTCATTTCATAGTCAGTGAATAGTCAGTGTGAAGCCGATGTAGAGCCCAAGATGCATGCCTGTAAAAGCAAGGAGAAAAATGCCTAAGAGTCAGACAGAACTGGGACTAGAATAAAGAAAGAAACAAAGAAAAAGAGAGTACCAAAGACAAAAATTACATTTCCCTGGGTTTTCATTTGGCAACATTGAGCACATCATACAGTTAGTTGCTCACTTTGCAGTCTTTTCAAAAGAGCATTGGGTATTTGAGCACTTTGTTATATATTGTCATGTTGCCTTTATTCTAGAAAGGAGCAAGAGAGGAGTAGGAATTTTCCGTAAGAGAAGATCTGACCAAATAATAGTCTATTCAATGGGTTTTCCCCTTTGGGTTTGCAAGTAAGGGATTGCAGGGCCTTTGTGTTGTTTTACCCTCTCTTCTTCATTCACCCTGACTACAAGACATGTCCTTGTATTAAACTCTGACAGAAAGAAATCAAACATGATTTAATGCTCTATGTTTGACAACAATATTCAATGAAGTAATTTGTATGATTTACAGATATAATTTCCTCTGAAAGAAATTATATATGCTTAAAAATAATTTTATGATATAGCATAGTTGTTTAAAATCTGGCATAGATACATGCTTAAACAAATTATCTTTGCTTTTGGAAAGGAAAAGAATAGTTTAAAGGTCATAAATATTAAAAGAACAAAGTTATTTTTTTAAAATCAGGGGCAAATTTATTTAGGTCTGAGTTCAAATAGAGACCATCCACATTTTTAGGAAGATTACAAAAATCAATCTATTGATTTCAGATTTAAATACTCGAAATAAATACTATATATATAACATATTCCAATCCAGTTATAACATTACTAATTCAATATATATTCATAATGTTTACATATACAAATATTTTGGATAAGAATCAGGTTCATTCCAATTATTTCTCTCTCAAATGTCTAGAATTCTAAGTAGCAACCCTGGTACAGGCATCATTGCAAATAGTATGTATCATGAATATATACACTCTACAATTCTTGCCATTTTTATTTGCATTCATTTTGCACTAATTAAAAAATACACTAGAAATGTCTTTCTCATTCTTTATACTGAAAGTACTTAAACAGTAAAATTAATCATCACTTGAATGTCATATATTTTTTTCAGAACTGAACATTTTAAAACCACAAACAAATTACAATTTAAGAAAAATTACACTAAACTTTCTTTTTTTTTTTTTTTTTTTTTTTTTTGAGACGGAGTCTCGCTCTGTCGCCCAGGCTGGAGTGGAGTGGCCGGATCTCAGCTCACTGCAAGCTCCGCCTCCCGGGTTTACGCCATTCTCCTGCCTCAGCCTCCCGAGTAGCTGAGACTACAGGCGCCCACCACCTCGCCCGGCTAGTTTTTTGTATTTTTTAGTAGAGACGGGGTTTCACCGTGTTAGCCAGGATGGTGTTGATCTCCTGACCTCGTGATCCGCCCGTCTCGGCCTCCCAAAGTGCTGGGATTACAGGTTTGAGCCACCGCACCCGGCTAAACTTTCAATTAAAGTTTGAAAGAACTTTTCAGTAGGAGCAAACAAATATAAGGGAAAATAATGGCTCTAAAAAACAGAACTTAAAAATGCCTACTAGTTCTGTCTTGTGTTCAAGACACAGATATGTCTTGTTCAGAACTAGGCACTCTAGGACCAAAATCTCAAATGCCTATAGGTTCCAGGCTGACAGTAAAAGGGTGGAGGGGTGAATCCATGTGAAGACTATGGCAATTCAGAGAAAACAAGCCTTGACTAAAAGGGGCAGTTTCTACCAACTCAACACATAGTAAAGCTGACTCAATGTTGGTGGGTCATCTTTAAGAAAAGAAGAAAACTTAGAATAGTTTATGAAATGTTGACAATCAATTTTTTTTAACTGAATAACGTACAGGACAAATCTTTCACTCCAAAGTTTCTCTGATCATGGAATGTAATCCTTAAACAACAAATGTTACCTTCCACAAATCACTGTATGATTTTAAGTGAATGTGATTCCACATCAATCTAAAACACTGTGTGCTACAGATGATTAAAATCAATTCCAAGATTTATCACAAAAAGGAAAAAAAGCCTATATGTCCCTCTTTATATTTGACAGCTCAAAAGATTTTCGTAGATTCATAGAGGGAATGAGAATTCAAGGCTTGCCATAGATGTCTAATGCTGTGTGTCTACACAGCTACATGTTTTTTAAAAACCTGAATTGTTTTAGAAAGTATTTCAAGGTAGTAAATGTTAATAGCCCCACTTACAGTGGTGAAATGAAGCTACAGATCTTCTCCAAAAGAAGCGGTAAAGAGGAAAACAGAAAAACCACTCATTTCACTTTTATATTATTCTGTATACTAAATAAAAACCACAGAGCAAAACATTTGTAAATGACTTACTGAAAATGGCACAGTGTTCCATCAACTTGTATGCCAATCTAATGAACTTTACCAATCATTTCACATACCACCAAGGAAAAGGTTGTGATCTTACATTTTTTTTTAAAAAAAAGGGCAAGCTATTTTAGCTTTTGTAGTGACCTATAAACAAAAAGGGCATCTATGACACAACAAAAACATTTCACTCGCTACTAGACATAGCAACCTTCTGCATTTATAATACCTTCCTACTTTGAATACTACATTACTTTAAGAAAATTTTGTATTCTTAACATTCCATTATATGGAATGGTCACATGGCAAACCACCCCATTTGGTCTGAGGCAAAAAGGGGAGAAAGTTTGATCCTCTAGCATCACAATGGGGTGGGAAATTTGCGAGCACTCCCTCTACTGTCTCCAAGGAAATTCTGCTCCAACACCTCAAACTCCATTCTCTTGAAGGCTGGGGAAAGTTAATCACTAAAAGTGGAAGAAAAAAAAAAAAAAAACAACTTCATAATTTTTTAACATACCCAGAATGGGTTGTCCAGCACTTCTATTTGGCAGCTTTTGTTTTGCTCTTGAAATCTGGAGCCTCAGTAAACAGCTGAAACAGGAAGAATTCTATTTTTACATATTATTTCATGTTTAAGTGCTTATTAAGTCTGGGTGTACATGCATATAAAGTAAAGAAGTTCCAGTGTGAAACTCTAGGATAAATTCAATATCTAAGGGTAAAATGACAAGAAAAGCTAGTCAAAGGGGCAGGAGACATTAATCCATGAAAGGCAAACATGGAGAAAAGTTTAGGAGAAAAGGCATCAAGGGTGCTTACATTCCACAAAGATATTAAGATGAAAACCAACGAGGAGATTGTTTATATGAGATCATTCCTCATAGAAGTAGGAGACCAGGTCATCTTTGAGAGTAGAGGTGGTGGGGTGCATCCATCTATAGTAGCATTCAGCAGTCTATGCTTTCTGCCCTTAGTTTTCACTCCAGTTTTGCTGTTCTCCTTGGCCTAGGGTAATATTCATTCAACTCATCGTAGGAAGTTATCAATTCTCCACCCCAACACGTCTTAGTACTTCTACACCTATAGTTAGAGACAGATCCCAGCAAACTTCAGGGAAGGTATGACCCAGGAGATCACATATATTCCCCCAAAATTGCAAGATTTTGCTGATATATTTTTCCAGAAACCAGAGGAATATGTTTGAAAATGAATTCTAAATGTCTTAGACCAAGGAGAATAGAAGATAATATTAGATTAAGTTTGAGTTTCTTTTTTTTTATTATTATTATTATACTTTAAGTTCTAGGGTACATGTGCATAACGTGCAGGTTTGTTACATATGTATATTTGTGCTATGTTGGTATGCTGCACCCATCAACTCATCAGCACCTACCAACTCATCATTTACATCAGGGTATAACTCCCAATGCAAATCTCTTTCCCTCCTACTAGGCCCCTGGAGTGATGTTCCCTCCCCAGGTCCAAGTGATCTCATTGAGCACCAGTCCCCACCATGAGTGAGAAGCCATGCGGCGCTTGGTTTCTGTTCTGTGGATAGTTTTGCTGAGAATGATGGTTTCCAGCTGCATCCATGTCCCTGATAAAGCGACGCAAATTCATCCTTTTATGGCTGCATAGTGCATTCCATGTGGTGCATATGTGCTACATTTCTTAATCCAGTCTGTTTCAGATGACTTTGGGTTAATTCCAAGTCTTTGCTATGGTGGAAGTAGGTGCTTTCAGAATGAAATATATACATGTGCATGTGTCTTTATAGCAGCATGATTTATAATCCTTTGGGTATATACCCAGTAAATGGGATGGTTGGTCATATGGTACTTCTAGTTCTAGATCCTTATGGAGGAATCGCCACTGGTTTCCATAATGGTTGAACTAGGATTAAATCCCCACCAACAGTGTAAAGTACCTATTTCCACATCCTCTCCCAGCACCTGTTGTTTTGACTTTTAATGATTGCCATTCTAACTGGTGCATGCAGGTTTCTATTGTGGTTTTGATTTGGCATTTCCTCTGATGGCCAGTGATGATGAGCATTTTTTCATGTGTCTGCCGGGCTGTGGGTGTAGCTGCCTTTCTTTGAGGAAATGTCTGTCTTATAGTCCCTTTGCCCACTTTTGATGGGGTTGTTTTTCTTTGTACCCCATGTTTGAGACTTTGTAGGTTCTGGATATTAGCCCCTTTGAAGGATGAGTAGATTGTAAAACTTTTCTACCATCTGTGCCAGCCTGTTCACTCTTGATGGTAGTTTCTTTGCTGTGCAGAAGCTCTTTATTTAATGAGATCCCATTTGTCACTACCTTTGGCTTTGTTGATATTGTTGTTGGTGTTTTTTGTGTGACATGGAAGTCCTGCTCATGCCTAAGTGTCCTGAAATTGGTATTACTCTAGGTTTCTCTTAGGGATGAATGGTATTAGGTCTGCCATTTTAAGTCTCTAAATCACCTTGAATTAATTTTCAGATAAGGAGTAAGGAAAGGATCCAGTTTCAGCTTCTACTTATGGCTAGCCAATTTTCCTAGCACCATTTATTAAATATTAGGGAATCCTTTTCTCCCCATTTCTTGTTTTTTCTCAGGTTTGTCAAAGACTGGGATGGCCAGGTATGTGTATTATTTCTGAGGACTCTTTGCCCCATTCCATTATTCTGGCATTCTGTCTTTGGTACCAGTACCATGCTGTTTTGCTAATTGCAGCCTTGTAGTAGAGTTTGGTCAGGTGGTGCTATGCCTCCAGCTTTGTTCTTTTGACTTAGGATTGGCTTGAGATGCGTGGCTCTTTGGTTCCATATGAACTTTGGGAAACCAGTTTTTCCAATTCTGTGAAGAAGAAAGCCATTGGTAGCTTTGATGGGATGGTGATTGAATCTATAAATTACTTTGGGCAGTAGCTTGGCCATTTCTACTTATATTGATTCTTTTCCTATCCATGAGCATGGTATTGCCCTTCCATTTGTTTGTGTCCCTTTATTCTCTCACTGAGCAGTGGTTTGTAGTTCCTCCTTGAAGTGAGTAGTCCTTTGGCATCCCTTGTAAGTTGATTCCTAGGTATTTTATTCTCTTGCCACCAGGAAGTTCATTCATGATTTTAGCTCTTCTGTTTGTCTGTGCCATTGTATAAGAATGCTTGTGGATTTTTGTACACTAATTTTGTATCCTGAGACTTTGCTGGTTGCTTATCAGCTTCAAGAGATTTGGACTTAAGGATGTTTAAATATACAGCCGCGTCACTGCAAACAGGGACAACCTGGACTTCTCTTCTTTCCTAACTGAATACCCTTTGATTTCTTTCTCTTGCCTGGATTGCCCCTGTGCCGCAGTCCTCACACTAAGTGTTGAATAGAGTGGGTGAGAGGGCATCCCTGTTCTGTGCCAAGGCTCTCTTGGAATACTCCAAGCTTCTTGGCCCAGTATGATACTACGTGGGTTTGTCATATAGCTCTTTATTATTTTGAGATACTGCCCATTAAAACCAATTTATTGAGAGTTTTAGCATGAAGGCTGTTGAATTTTGCCAAAGGCCTTTTCTCTGCAATCTATTCAGATAATCAGTGGCTTTTTGGTCTTTGGTTCTGTTTTATATACTGGATTTCATTTATTGATTTCTGTATGTTGAATCCAGCCCTTGTATCCAGGGATGAAGCTTCCACTCTGATCATGTGATGTTTCTGTGATGTGCTGCTGGATTCTTTCCATGCATTTTATTGAGGGATTTTGTAATTGATGTTCACCGGAGACATCTAAAATTTTTGCTGTGTTCTACTAGGCTTTGGTATCAGGATGATTTTATTCTCATAAAATGAGTTAGGGAGGATTCTCTTCTATTGATTGAATAGTTCTGTAAAGGAAATGGTACCAACTCCTCCTTTGTAAATTCTCCAAGGTGAATTCAGCTGTGAATCCATCTGGTCCTGGACTTTTGGTTGGTATTAATTATTGCCTACCTCAGAACCTGCTATTGGTCTATTCAGGTATTCAGCTTCTTTCCCAGCTCTATCCTGGAGAATGTAACTGTCCAGGAAAATTATCCATTTCTTCTAGATTTTCTAGTTTTATTTTATGAGAGGTGTTTATAGTATTCTGATGGTGGTTTGTATTTCTGTGGGGTTTGCAGATATCCTTTATCATTTTATTACATCTATTTTGAATTCTTCTCTCTCTTTTCTTTCCTTTTGGCTTAGTCTTTATAATGGGTCTATCAATTTTGTTGATCTTTCTCAAAAAACCAACTCCTGATTCATTGATTTTTGGAGTGGTTTTGTGTCTCTATCTCCTTTCCAGTTCTGCTCTGATCTTAGTTATTTCTTGCCTCTGCTAGTTTTAAGAATGTGTTTGCTCTGTTTCCTCTAGTTCTTTTAATTGCATGGAGGCCAATTTTAGATCTTTCCAGCTTGACTTTTATCCAGTTTGCCAGACTGTGTCTCTTTTAATTGGACCATTTAGTCCATTTACATTTCTATGTTAAGGCTGTTATGTGTGGAACTTGATCCCAGTTGGCTATGACATTAGCTGGTTATTTTGCTGTTAGTTGATGCAGTTTCTTTTTAATTTATTTATTATTATTATACTGTGTTGTAGGGTACATGTCTACTGCAGGTTTGTTACATATGTATAATTTCTGTGCCTTGTTATGTGCTGCACTCATCAACTCTGTCATTTATAATTATAGGTATAACTCCCAATGCAAATCCTCCCTCCTCCCCATGATAGGCCCCCGGGTGTGATGTTCCCCCTTCCTGAGTCCAAGTGGATCTCATTGTTCAGTTCCTAACGCAAGGAGTGAGAGAGAATATGCGGGTGTTTGGTTTTCTGTTCTTGTGATAGTTTGCTAAGAATGATGGATTCCAGCTGCATCCATGTCCCTACTATGACACAAACTCATCCTTTTTATGGCTGCATAGTATTCCATGGTGTATATGCTACATTTTCTTAATCCAGTCTGTCACTGATGGACATTTGGGTTGATTCCAGTTTCTCCATGTGGGAATAGTGCTGCAATAAACATACGTGCATGTGTCTTATAGAAGCATAATTATAATCCTTTGGGTATATACCCAGTAATGGGATGACAATATATATACATCTAGTTTGTGATCCTTGAGGAATCGCCATACTGTTTCCATAATAGTTGAACTAGTTTCATAATCCTACCAACAGTGTAAAAGTGTTCCATTTCTCCACATCCTTCCAGTACCTGTTGTTTCCTTGACTTTTAATGATTGCCATTCTAACTGGGTGAGATGGTATCTCATTGTGGTTTTGATTTGTGGCATTTCTCTGATGGCCAGTGATGATGAGCATTTTTCTTAAGCAGGTTTGCTGGCTGTATGAATGTCTCTTTGGAGAAATGCCCTGTTCATCCTGCCTACTTTTGGGATGGGGTTGTTTGTTTTTCTTGTAAATTTGTTTTGAGTTCTTTGTGGTGGTTCTGGATATTAGCCTCTTTGTCAGATGAGTAGATCGCAAAAATTTTCTCCCATTCTGTAGGTTGCCTGTTCACTCTGGGATGGTAGTTTGCTGCAGAAGCC
This sequence comes from Papio anubis, assembly GCF_008728515.1. NCBI lineage: Eukaryota > Metazoa > Chordata > Mammalia > Primates > Cercopithecidae > Papio > Papio anubis. The sequence continues at coordinate 90,356,588 of NC_044980.1, read as the reverse complement.
TTTAGTTTAATGAGATCCCCATTTGTCAATTTTGGCTTTGCCATTGCTTTTGGTGTTTTTAGATATGTGAAGTCTCTTTGCCTATGCCTATGCCCTTGAAATGGTACTTACCTAGGTTTCTCTCTCTAGGATTTTAAGTGGTATTAGGTCTTAACATTTAAGTCTCTAATCCATCTTGAATTAATTTTCGTATAAGGAGTAAGGAAAGGATCCAGTTTCATTTCTACTTATGGCTAAATAATTCTTCCAGCACCATTTATTAAATAAATATAGGGAATCCTTTAATGCATTTCTGTTTCCTCTCAGGTTTGTGACAAGATCAGATGGTTGTAGATGTGTGGTACTATTCTGAGGACTCCTATCTCTGTTCCATTGGTCTATATCTCTGTTTTGGTACCATACCATGTTGTTTTGCTACTGTAGCCTTGTAGTAGAGCGCCTAGTCAGGTAGCTGCTATGCCTCCAGCTTTGTTCCTTTGACTTAGATTGTCTTGGAGATGCAGGCCTTTTGGTTCCATATGAACTTTTGTTAAAGCTCTTTTCCAATTCTGTGAAGAAACTTCACAGTTTGATGGGATGGCATTGAATCTATAAATTACCTTGGGGTAGTATGCATGGGCCATTTTCACGAGTATTGATTCTTCCTATCCATGAGCATGGTATGTTCTTCCAATGGTTTGTGTCCCTCTTTACTCACTGGAGCAGTGGTTTGTGTGTTCTCCTTGAAGAGGTCCTTTCCCATCCCTTGTGCTGGATTCCCAGGTATTTTATTCTCTTTGAAGCAATTGTGAAATGGAAGTTCACCCTGATTTGGTCTTCCTCTGTTTCAGTGTTACTGGTGTATAAGAATGCTTGTGATTTTTGCATATTAATTTTGTATCCTGAGACTTCATACAGTTGGTTATCAGCCAAGGAGATTTTAATGACAATGGGGTTTCTAAATATACAATCATGTCATCTCGCAAAATTAGGATAATTTGACTTTGTATTTTCCTAACTGAATACTCCTTGATTTCTTTCTCTTCTGCCTGATTGCCCCAGGGCCAGAACTTCCAACACTATGTTGAATAGGAGTGCGGTGGAGGAGGAGGGCATCCCTGTCTCTGAGCTAATTTCAAAGGGAATCTTTCCAGTTCTTTTGCCTATCCAGTATGATATTGGCCAGGGCCTATTTTCATAAATAGCTCCTTATTATTTTGAGGTATCGCTCCATCAATACTGGACTTTATTGAGCTGCTTTTAGCATGAAGGGCTGTTGAATTTTGTCAAAAGCCTTTCTGCATCTATTGATAATCATGTGAATTTTGTCTCTTTGGTTCTGTTTATAGTTAGATTATGTTTCTATTGATTTTAATGTTGAACTAGCCTTGTATCCTGTGGGATGGAAGCTTCCTACTTTGATCATGGTGAGCAAGCTTTTGATGTGTTGCTGAACTGGTTTGCCAGTATTTTATTGAGGATTTTGCACGATGTTCACTTCAGGAGGTCAGTCTCAAACCTTTTGTTGTGTCTCTGCCAGGCTTTGGTGCATTGTGGGATGATGTTGCATTCTCATAAATGAGTTAGGAGACTCTTTTCATTGATTATTTGTAAAGGAATGGTACCTTAACTCCTCCTTGTACCTCTGTAGAATTCAGCTGTGAATCCATCTGGTCCTTGGACTTTTTTGGTTGGTAGGCTATTAATTGTTACTCCCCACTCTTAGAGCCTACTATTGGTCTGTTATTCAGGGATCTCAACTTCTTCCTGGTTTACTTTGGAAGATGTGGGCAATCCAGGAAATTCATCCATTCTTCTTTGTATTTCCAGTTTATTTTATGTGAGAGGTGTTTATAGCAGTCTCTGATGGTAGTTTGTATTTCTGTGGGTCAGTGTAGATATCCCTCTCTTTAGTCATTTTGACTCATGTTACTTGATTCTCTTTTCTCTTTCTTTCTTTATTAGTCTCTATAGTGGTCTTGTCAATTTTGTTGATCTTTTGAAAAAACTAACTTGGATTCATTGGATTTTTGAGGGTTTCTTTTGTAGTTCTCATTCCTCCTTCAGTTCTGCTCTAGATCTTTAGTTATTTCTTTGCCTTCTGCTAGCTTTCGGGAATGTGTTTGCTCTTGCTTCTAGTTCTTTTTAATTTATGTTAGAGTGCTTTTCAATTTTAGATCTTTTCCTGCTTCTCTCTCTTGTGGGCATTTAGTGCTATGCAAATTTCCTCTACACACTGCTTTCTTTAAATGTGTCCTCCCAGAGATTCTGTATGTGTCTTTGTTCTCATTGGTTTCAGTAGCACTTTATTTCTGCCTTCATTTCATTATACCCAGTAGTCATTCAGGAGCAGGTTCTTCAGTTTCCATGGCTGAGCTGCCTTGATTGAGTTTCTTAGTCCTGAGTTCTAGCTCTACTTGTGTTTCGTGGTCTGAGAGACAGTTTGTTATAATTTCTGTCTTGTACATTTGCTGGAGGAGTGCTTGGCCTCCCACCATGCGGGCTGACCTTTGGAGTAAGTAATGTATGTGGTGCTGAGAAGAATGTGGCATTGTGTTGATTTTAGTGGAGAGTCTCTATAGATGTTCACATAGGGTCTGTTTGCTGCAGAGATGAGTTCAATTCCTGGATATCCTTGTTGAATCCCTTCTGTCCTGATCTGTCTTAATGCTGACAGTGGAGGCTGAATTCCTCCCATTATTATTGTATGGGAGTCTAAGTCTCTTGTAAGTCTCTAAGGACTTGCTTTATGAATCTGGGGTGCTCCCCAGCTAGGTGCATATATTTAGGATAGTTAGCTCTTCCTGTTGAATTGATCCCTGACCATTATGTAAATGGCCTTCTTTGTCTCTCTTTGATCTCTTGATGGTTTTAAAGTCTGTTTTATCAGAGACTAGTATTGTAACCTCTGCTTTCTTTTGTTCTCCATCGCTTGGTAAACCTTCCCCATCCTATTTTGAGCCTATGTATGTCTCTCAGGAGATGGGTCCTTGAATACAGCAGACTGATGGGTCTTGACTTTATCCAGTTTGCCAGTCTGTGTCTTTAATTGGAGCATTTAGTCCATTTACATTTATGCTATGATCATACATGTGAACTTTATCCTACTATATACAACTGGGTTGTTTTCACTCACATGCTCTTCAGCTCTAGCTGTTCTCCGCATTCATGTCTTGTGTTTCATTGGTACCGGTTGTTCCTTTCCCATGTTTAGTGTGCTTCCTTCAGGGTCTCTTAGCAGGCCTAGTGGTGACAAAAATCTCTAAGCATTTGCTTATCTGTAAAGGATTTTTTATTTCTCCCTCACCCTTCACTCTATGGAAACTTAGCTCATTGGATAATGAAATTCCCAATAAAAATTCTTTTTCTTTAGAATGTTTGAATACAATTCCTCTGGTTTGAGAGTTTCTGCTGAGATCTGCTGTGAGTCTGATGGGCTTCCTTGTGGGCAACCTAAACTCCTTCTCCCTGGCTGCCCTTTTAACATTTTTCCTTCATTCTAACTTTGTGAATCTGGCAATTATGTGTCTTGGAGCTACTCTTCTCGAGGAGGCATCTTTGTATGCTCTCTGTATTTCCCTCCTGGATTTGAATGTTACCCGTCTCTACTATAGGGTTGGGAAGTTCTCCTGATGATATCATCCTGCAGTGTTTTCCAACCTGGGTTCCATTTTCCCTCTCACTTTCAGGCACCAATCAGATGGAGATTTGGTCTTTTATATAATCCTCATGGTTTCTTAAAGGCTTTGTCTATTTTTCTTCTTTTTCTTTTGGTTTCTTCAGCTTCATTTCCTATCTATTTGATCCCCACCGCTTGATACTCTTTCTTTCCAGTTGATCGAAGCCGGGCTACTGAAGCTTGCATTTGTCACGTATTTCGCATGGTTTTCATCTCTAATACTTTCTGTTTTATGACCTTCTGCATTAATTACTCTAGCCATCAATTCTTCCACTTTTTTTTTCAAGATTTTAGTTTCTTTTGCGCCGGTACGTAATTCTCCTTTAGCTCTGAGAAATTTGATGACTGTGCTTCTCCATCTCCTCCTTACAAAGCCATTCTCCGCCCAGCTTTGATCCATTGCTGGCGAGCGTGAGCCAAGGCCCTTTGCTGGGGAGATACGCCTTATTTTTTGGCAGAATTTCCAGCTTTTCTGCCTGCTTTTTCCCCTGTATCTTTGTGGTTTTATCTGCCTCTGGTCTTTTGATGATGGTGGATGTACTGATGGGTTTTTGGTGTAGTCCTTCCTGTTTGATAGTTTTCTTTCCAACAGTCTGGTAGGACTGCAGCCGTAGGTCTGTTGAGATTGCTTGGAGGTCCACTTCCAGACCCTGTTTGCCTGGGTATCAGCAGCAGAGGCTGCAGGCAAGATAGAATATTTCTGAACAGCGAAAAGTACCTGTCTGATCTCTTTGCTTGAAGCTTCCTCCTCAGGGGTGTACTCCACCCTGTGAGGTGTGGGTGCCAGACTGCCCTAGTGGGGATGTCTCCCAGTTAGGCTACTCAGGGGTCAGGGACCCATTGAATTTCCACAGGGAGTCTGTCCTTCTCAGATCTCAACCTCCGTGTTGGGAGATCCACCTCCGCCTCTTCAAAGCTGTCAGACAGAGTCGCTTATGCCCTCGCAGAGGTAGTTCGCTGCTCTTTGTTATTGTTTACTGTGCTCCTGTCCCCTACAGAGGTGGAGCCCAAGAGACCGGCAGGTTTCCCTTGACTGCTGTGAGCTCCACTCCAGTCTGAGCTTCCCAGCAGCTGCCACTCACTTCTAAGCCCTTGCCAGCAATGGTGCAGCCTCTCCCCAGCCTCGGCTGCTGCGCTGCTTCAAGCGATCGCGAGACTGCTGTGATAGCAATGAGGCCCAGGTGTGGACCCTCCGCCAGGGTGGGATAAGGATCCTGGTGTGCCTGCTCGCCCAAAGCGCAGGCCAGTGGGAGCACCTGACTCTCCAGGTGTTGTGTGTCCTTAGTTCTGGCTAGGAAAAGTGGGATTCCCTTTCCCTTGTGCTCCCAGGTGAGGTGCACGCCCTCGGCCTCTGCCTCTAGCCTCCTCAGCTGGAAGCTGGCTGCAGCAGCTGACCAGTACCGGATCGGGCCCGCACTTCTGCGGGGAGATGGTCCCAGTACTCCTCAGCTGAAATGCCTAAATCACCGGGTTCTCTAGGTCAGCTGGCTTGGAGCTGAGGACTGAGCTACCCACTGGGCCATCTTGTCTCACCAGTTGATGGCAGTTTCTTCCCTAGCATTGATGGTCTTTACATTTTGGTATGTTTTGCAATGGCTGGTACCCAGTTGTTCCTTTTCCCACGTTTAGTGCTTCCTTCCTTAGATCTCTTGTGGTAATGGTGGTGACAATTCTAAGCATTTGCTTATCTGTACCATTTTATTTCTCCTTCAATTTTTATGAACTAGTTTATTTGATATGAAATTTCATTGAATTCTTTTCTTAAGAATGCTTGAATATTGGTCCTCTCTTCTTAGCTTGTAGAGTTTCGCTGAGAGATCTGCTGGGTTAGTCTGTTACTTCCTTTGTGTAATGTGGACCTTTCTCTCTCATTCCTTTTAACATTTTTTCTCCTTCATTCTAACTTTGCGGAGTCTGAGCTAACAAAGCCCTGAGTTGCTCTTCTCAGGAGTTTCTTTTGTATGCTTCTCTGTATTTCCTGAATTTGAATATTGGCCTGACTTACTATACTGAAGTTCTCCTGATGATATCCCAGTTATGTTTTCCAACTTATTCCATTTTCTCACTTTTCTCAGGCACCCTAATCAGATTTAGATTTAGTCTTTTTCACATAATCCCATACTTCTTAAAGGCTTTGTTCTATTTTTTCCTCTTTTTTCTCTCTTTAGACTTCTCTCTCTCTCTTTCCTACTTCATTTTATTCTTTATTTGATCCCTCAATCACTTGATAATTTTCTTCCAGCTGACTGAAGTCAGTTACCAGTTTCGGCGATTTGTCGTGGCCTCTCATGGTCATAGTTTTTATCTCTGTCAATTCACAAGGCCTTCTCTGCATTGATTATTCTAGTTATCCATTCTTCCATTCTTTTTTTAGATTTCCTTTATTTCTTTTATACTTTGGGTAATGAATTCTCCTGTAGCTCTGAGTAGGTTTGATAATTGGAAGTCTTCTTTCTCTCAACTCACAAAGCCATTCTCATTCAGCTTGATCCATTGCTGGTGATGAGCTATGCCCGGAGGGGTGGGATGTGCTCTGTATTTTGAATTTCCAGCTTTTCTGCCTCTACTTTTCCCTATCTTTGTTAGTTTTATCTGCCTTTGGTCTTTGACGCATGGTGGATGTACTACGGGTTTCCTTTGGTGTGGGTGTCCTCTTGTTTGTTAGTTTTCCCCTTCTAAATAGCCGTGGCCCCAGCCGTAGTCATCTGCTGGAGGATTGCTTGAGGTCTGCTCCAGACCCTGTTTAATTGGGTACTGTGCAAGCAGATGCTGCAGGATGATAGGACATTGCTGAACAGCAAGTGTACCTTGCTCGATCTTTGCTTTGAAGCTCTATCTCAGGTGTACCCCTGGACATGGAGGAAGGGTGGGCCGGTCTGTCCCCGCAGTGGGATGTCTCCTAAATAGGCTACTCAGTCAGTCAGGAGAATTCCACTTGAGCAGATAGTCTGTCCATCTCAGATCTCAGCGTCCATGTTGGGAGATCCACTGCTCTCTTCAAAGCTGTCAGACAGGGTCGTTTGCATCTGCAGAGGTTTCTGTTGCTTTTTTGTTTGTTTGTTTAGCTGTGCCCTCTCCCCAGAGGTGGAGTCCACAGAGACAGGCAGGACTTTTTAAGCTGCTGTGGGCTCCACCCAGTTTGAGCTTCCCGGTGGCTTTGTTTACCTACTTAAGCCTCAGCAATGGTGGGCGCCCCTCCCCCAGCCTCGCTGTCACCCTGCATCTAGATTGCAAACTGCTGTGCTAGCAATGAGGGAGGCTCTGTGGGCATGGGACCCTCCCAGCCAGGTGTGGGATATAATCTCCTGGTGTGCCGTTTGCTAAGACCCTTGGTAAAGCATAGTATTGGGGTGGGAGTTATCCGATTTTCCAGGTGTTGTGTGTCTCAGTTCCCCTGGCTAGGGAAAGGGATTCGCTTCCCCCTTGCGCTTCCCAGGTGAGGCAATGCCTCGCCCTGCTTCAGCTCTCGCTGGTCGGGCGGCAGCAGCTGACCAGCACCGATTGTCCCACACTCCCTAGTGAAATGAACCCGATACCTCAGTTGAAAATGCAGAAATCACCCATCTTCTGTGTCGCTCGCGCTGGGAGCTGGAGACTGGAGCTGTTCCTATTTGGCCATCTTGCTCCGTCCCTAAAGTTTGAGTTTCTTAAACATTTAGATATATACTGACCATATAACTCAGCAGTTATATTCTAGTATTTGGTCCAGAGAAATGAAAACATATGTCCATGAAAAGTGAAAATGAATGTTCACAGCAGCGTTATTCAAAATATACAAAAGATGGGAAAAACCCAAATGTCCATCAACTAGTGAATGGATATACAAGCTGTAGTAGATCTGTGAAATGCAACACTACTCAATAATAAAAAGGAAACAACTGTTGAAAAAGACAACATTATGCTAAGTAAAAGAAACCTTTTACTTAGCAAATAATAATAATCATACTGTATGATTTCATTTAAATAAAATTCTAGAACAGGCAAAACTAACCTATCATGATGAAAGTTAGATCAATAGTTTGCCTGGAGGTAGGGAGTTAGGGAGATTAACTATAAGTGAACACAAGAAAAATTATTATATAAATTTCAAAAGTCCTTGACCCATATACTTAAAGTGTATGAGTTTTATTGTTTTTAAATTGTAATTTAATATGTTGATTTTTAATGGTTTGCATTGAATTTACTGATATGAGTACACTTTCTGGAAATTCTGAACTTATTTTTTTAGTTCAAGCAACTGAGAAGTGGCTCTAATCATTTTCTGCTTTAGTTGACTAAAAAATTATCATGACCTACAGTTAATTAAGTCAAGAAGACAGAACTCTCTAGCATCATTGGAAGAATCCAAAAAACTAAGAAATGGATTTATCACATTCAGACTACACACCCATCCCCGTACCATAAAGCTCAGAAGGCTTTCCCTCACTGTGATGTCAAGAAATAAATCAGAAAAGGGAGCAGCAGCATCCTTAAAGAGTTCTGTGGTGGAGGTTGCCCTCCGCAGGCTGGGGATGATAGTGGGAGACATCACTGTTGAGACTGGCTCCTGACAAAAGCTGTGATGATGAGACCCCAAGGTGAAAGGGCTACTTAGCAGCACTGACCCACTGGAGAAAAAATGAGTAAAATCACTACAATGAACAGCAGGAAAAAGTAGTAATTAGAGTGACCTAGTCTGCAAAGATCTTTGCTATGGCTAACCGGCCATGATGCCTTTGGAAATAAAATAGGTTTCCTGCTAAAATATTATTTATATAATATTTCAGCATACATAACACAAAATAGCTTAAGAATGGATGGGTGGAAAGCTAAATAAAGGTGAGAAAACTGACTTACCCAGTTCTCAGACCTAAGCCAGACACAGAGCTCCTTGGCCAAAGAGAAGACATGGTCCTCTTGAGAATGGACCTTGCAACATAGACAAAAAAAAAAATGTGCTGAATTTTTTTTCAATCCTTCTTCCAAAAGAAGTGTACACTAGGGGATAAGCAACACTTAGACATTTCAAAGTTGACTGATTCTAATTCCCAAAGACCCAATGTAATAATCTGACTTCATTTGTTAATGTTTGCTGACAGTTTAAGCCTCATCTCTCTATTTTCCTCTTCTTCCTTGCATCTATGCAAACTGATACAAGGTGTTCATGCCCTTCTTTGGTACCAGCAGAAAGTTCAAACTACATGCAGGAGCCCTCACTCTTACCCCACCCTCTGATGACCATAAAAACTCCAAGCTAGTATGGCCATTATGGGAAAGAGTATGGAGGTTCCTCAAAAAAATAAAAATAGAACTATTGTATGATTCAGCAATCCCACTGCTAAGAATACAGCTGTAGGAAATGAAATTAGTATGTTGAAGATAGATCTGCACTCCCAGGTTCATAGCAGCAATATTAACAATAGCCAAGATATGGAAGCAATCTAAGACTCCATCAAGAGAATGGGTAAAGAAAATGTGAGATATATTAACCATTATGGAGGACAGTGTGGCGACTCCTCAAGGACCTAGAATTAGAAATACCATTTGACCCAGCCATCCCATTACTGGGTATATATCCAAAGGATTATAAATCATGCTGCTATAAAGACACATGCACACGTATGTTTATTGCAGCACTATTCACAATAGCAAAGACTTGGAACCAACTCAAATATCCATCAATGATAGACTGGATTAAGAAAATGTGGCACATATATACCATGGAATACTATGCAGCCATAAAAAGGATGAGTTCATGTCCTTTGTAGCAACATGGATGAAGCTGGAAGCCATCATTCTGAGCAAACTATCACAAGAATAGAAAACCAAATACCACATGCTGTCACTCATAGGTGGGAGGTGAAAAACGAGAACACATGGACACAGGGCAGGAAACATCACACACCGGGGCCTGTCGGGGGGTGGGAGGCTGGGAAAGGGATAGCATTAGGAGAAATACCTAATGTAAATCATGAGTTGATGGGTGCAGCAAACCAACATGGCACATGTATACCTATGTAACAGACCTGCACGTTGTGCACATGAACCCTAGAACTTAAAGTATAATTTTTAAAAATAAATTAATTAAAACAAAAAGAAAAAAAGAAAATGTGAAATATATATATCACAATGGAATTCTATTCGGCTTTAAATAATAAGGAAATTCTGCCATTTGTGACAACATGGAGGCCATTATGCTAAGTGAAATAAACCAAGTACAGAAAGGAAAATACTACACAATCTCACTTACATGTGGAACCTAAACATGTTTAACTCATAGAAGCAGAGAGTAAAATGGTGGTTGCCAGGGGCTGCTGGTGTTGAGGGATAGGGAGATGTTGGTCAAAAGACATAAATTTCAGTTAGATAGGAGGAGCAAGTTCAAGAGATCCATTGTACAATATGGTGGCTATAGTTAATAAAGATATGTTATATACTAGAAAATTGCTAAGAGAGTAGATTTTAAGTTTTCTCACCACAAATAAATGCTAACTGTGTTGGTGGAGGGAACCAGTCTCTTTATCTTGTTCTCTTGAGCCATTTTCAGCCAAGGTTGGGAGGCCTACATTGTTTTCCCCAGAAAACTTCATTATGTGAATAATAAACCTTTCCATACTCTCTTGATATGTGTGCGGTGCCATCAGTCTCAATATAAAACAACAAATTTTTAGTGGGAGCTCTATTCTGTTTCTGAGGGATAACCTGAAATACTCCAAATGCCATTGTATTCACCAGCACAGGAACTTATGGTAATTGTAATAGATGGAGCTTTGCTTATATGTCTCCTCAGATAGATTCATTAGTAATTTCCTCAGTTTCTGGATATATAATTGAAATAAACGTGCTCATCAATTGGCTTAAATCACTACATTCACAGATACTAGAATGAGATATGTTGTGGTAGAAAGAGCCAAGCAGAAGCTCCTGGAACATCTTCTCCCCATTTGGGTAGAAAACCAAATGCAATGCTCTATCTGCAAGGAAGCTAAACACATTAATGCCACTATCAAGGTCTTGAAAATGCAATTTGGTGGGTTTTATTACATCCTCATTTAACTTACCTATTTGGTCTATGCAGATGCTAGATGACCTTGGAGAGCAAAACTTAACCAGGTAATGACTACAGTTGCCACTGTTTCTCCTCTTGGAGTATCTTATTGGAACAAACCAAGGCAACTCTTGGCACCTTAAACAGAGCTATTGATTTGACGAATGTTTTCTTGCTTTATACCAATTTGAAAGTATAATTAGATAGTTCATTCTCACCCAGAATGGGAAAAACTACACCTGCACTGTCACCTCAGTGAGTTATGTCAACTCTTCTGCTCTCTAACCCAATTTAGTCTGCAGAGATCATAATCATCTTGGCATCCCACAGAATATCTGGTCCATTTCATTGATGACATCATGCTGGTCGAACCAGACAAACAAAAAGTGACTGGTATTGTTGTAAGACACGTGAATGCCATAAGATAGCACATAAACCCATGAAAATTCAATCTTGTTACTATGAAGTTTCTGAGGGTCTGATGGTCTAGGGCATGCCTGAAAAATATTTGAAAAGTAACAGACCAATTGTTGCACCTTGAACTAATTGTTGCTACAAAAGAGTCATTGGGATCTAAAGTTTTTATGTGATTTTAGAAATAACATATAATATATTGGAATGTCTTACTCCCATCCGTATACCAAGTAACACATAAGACGGCTCTATTTCAGTGGGGGCTTAGGGAAAATGAAGGCTCTGCAGTAGGGCTGGGCTGCCTCTGTAAGCTGCTCTGCCACTTGGGCCATAGGAACCTACAGATTTAATGGTAATTGTGGTAAATAAAGATGCTGTATAGAGTCTGGCAAGTGTGAACAAAAGAATTGTAGTACAGACACCAAGATATTTACAGCAAAGACATATCTTCTTCTATGCATGATTCCTTCTCTTTTGAGATAGATTGCATAACTGTTATCCAGAGATGGAAAATGTGACCATTAGGAATCTGTAGCTCCCCTTTTTGAAGAGAAGATAAAAGAGTCTTGCCCTCTCTTACTCTGCTCTAAGATACTTTGGGTATGACATTGCAATCAACATCCTCAGACTCCTTTGCCAGCGAACTTCCCATTAGGTTATGTCAATAGACGATATAGAAGGAAATTGTTAGTCAGAAATTCATGCATTTACATGATCTCATTCAGCATAGAAAAACACACCTTTAATTCGAAGTGTGGGTTCACAAACTTCACTCTTGTCATTGGCCCCAAGAATATACACTGGAAGATAATTTATAATATTTTATAGTGAGAAGATATTGAATTAAAATTAAACTGAAAATTAAATATGTCAAATCTAGATACATTGTGCTGTTGTACTGAGCATGCATGTGCTCAAGAAATAACCAATATTGTTGGATCCGCATACTTTATATGTAAATATTATTTGTCTTCCCAATATAAAACTTCAAAAAATTTATAATATTAATAATTCAGTTCAGCCCACTTTCCACTGAGGAGCTACAATCTCCCATAGACTACTAAAATAAGACACACAGAAATACATACAAAGGCTGGGTGCAGTGGCTCACATCTATGACCTCAATGCTTTAGGAGGCTGAGACAGGAAGATCGCTTGAGGCCAAGAGTTTCAGAACAGCCTGGGCAACATACTGAAACCTCATCTCTACAAAATAGGAAAAAAGAAAAACTAGCCAGCTATGGTGGTGCACATGTAACCCCAGCTACTTGAGAGGCTGAGGCAGGAGGATCATTTGAGCCCAAGAGTTTGAGGCTGCACTAAGCTATGATCACACCACTGCACTCCAGCCCGAGCAACAGAGCAACATGCTGTTTCTAAAATTGAAATAAAATGAAATTAAAATTTAAAAAGAAACATATGTACATCATGTTTCATAACCAAATTTAAAAATATATTCTTGCATTTTTAAGTCACCCAAGGTACTAATGTTTCTGTGAGTGTCAAAATTAGCAAATCACTGCAGCATTCCTCAGGAGACCAATTACATATCCTCATATGATTTATCGCCCTAGCATGAAGGGTGTTTGGGGAATCTGCAGCGTAGGCTTATAGGATCTTTATCCTGGGGCTTGAATGAAGTTTGGTGTTTGCCTTGTGGCATGCAGGTGTCTGTACATCTTACTCAATTTGGTCCCAAGGGCACTCTTGTGAGAAACAAAGGTTAGGAAAAGATATGGTAAACAGTGGAAAAGCAAAGGAAGTTAATTATGCCAGGTGAAAGGCCACAGAATTCTCTTTTAGCACCTGCAAAAGTATGCCAATATTTATACAACAATCTCCTGGGATTCGTGGGAGATGTCAATTTTTAAGACACTTTACCTTTCCTTTATTTTTTTTACTTTCAGCCATCTGTGAGTAATATGTGTAGAGAAAGGATGATCTGACAAAGTATGAAACACAACAAGCTGTAAGACTTTGAGCCTTGTATAACAAAATATGAAAACAAAGATCAAAGCCACAAGGCATACTGGGTGATTGTTTGGTTTTTTAAAAGAACAGCCCAAAGCAAGGAAAAAAATTTCCCAACTTCTAAACAACCAGAGTATCAGCAAAACATAAACAAGAGCATGTTTATCTTATACCTACCACTGAATATCCTTGAGTCCCTTTCCTGTTTAAGCCGTTAGCCAGCTGGACACAAAGTCATCAGGGCAGCCTGCTTTAATTTACTCAGAATGAGAGATCATTTTGAAGTTCCAGTGTTACTTTTTATGAAGTCAAATCCAAGAAAATTAACTCACATGTATAAATATGTAAATCTATAAAAACTAGATATACAATATGATGAAAATGAATTCCATAAAACATACACAAAAAATTCTGAGCAATTTAGATCCTAATGCTGATAAAAGACTTTCAGTCTTTGAAGAAAGAAATTTCATTCTTTGTAAAGACACTTTTATAACGTTGCTGGGCTTATTCTTCTATAAATTAAATGTGCACCAGAGGTGACATACGTAACTTTTTCTGAGTAGGAAAGTAGTATCTTCGCTTCGCCAGACATGAAAATGTCTCATTTTCCAGTTTTTCTATATTATCCTCTAATGATAAAAAGGTAACATTTTTAAACTATATTTTTAGCTAAAATTTATAAATCTGGCTCAATAAAACATTTTTCCATCAGTTCTATAATAGAGGCTTTTAAAGGTTATCCACAGAAATAAGCCCAAAGTGAGTAACAGAGTATCTGTATCACATTAACCATAATGCTCAATACAGTTTCATATTGATTAATTCAAAGAAAATTCAAATAGAAAACATCCAACATGTGACTTAAAGACAGAAATGTCAACCAAATTTAATATATTGTTTTTAAACTCTATAATTGTTCTTTGTTGCTAGCCATGAACAAAAGATACTTTTGGAGCTCTATTTCATCTTTAACTCCAAGTGCACTTTTAGCAATATCTTTTACTTTCTCTTCCTTTTCATCTCAATTGCTATCTCACCTAGGTTTATATATCATCACACAAATCTGCTTATTTCACTAGATCTGCTCCTAATATTTGTGGGATCTGAACTAAGAGTATAAAGAAATCCATTTACCATTTGTCTAAATATTCGAAAGTCATTAAATCAAGCTAACAAACTACTAAATAAAACTTATGCTCTCTTTCTACTTTGAAATAGATGATTCATAATAATCAGACATGCCAAGTTTGAATTTAGAGTTTTTTGATTCCTCAAAGTTCTGTAGATACTACAGGAACTAGAGAAACTCGATACTACAGGAAGAGCTTGTTCCTAAGCTTCATCCTATGGCCTACCCTCTTTCTCCTCCCAACATCAACTCCAACACACACCAAAGTGTCCTGCATGGGCACTTCAGCCTACATGTCCAAGTTCAGCCCTTTCATTCCCACAGCAGATGGCTATCCACTGGCTCCTCTTAGGGCACAGGTATGTGTAACAGGCTACCATGGTCCACCCTTGGGAGGAAAGACCTTAGATAAAGGCCTATACATACCCTGAAAATGTGCTTAGAGTCATCTCAGCAGAGAATTCTGGGGTCCTAAATACCCAAGGGCCAGAGTGTAGGCCCTAGATAGACACAACCTCTTGCCCCTTAGAGGACTCACAGCTGGAGGACAACCCAAAGGCAGCCCTCATAAGCACAGGTCCTAGGACAGGGGCCTTCTTTATTCTGATCCATTGTTGATATTGAATTTTCCTGCCTGCTCTACCACCTTAAATTCATTCTACATGTAAATGTTATGTCCAAAATTACATTAATTATCAGTTTGTAATTACATATTCACCTTCTCCTGAATTTCCTAACATGGTCATAAAAGCATTACAATTCAAATATTTGTTTAACCTAGAAATGCTAGAGTCTTAAAACTTTAGAGTCCTAGACTCTTCCCCCACTATTTATCTTCAATTTCTTGATTTTTTTAGCTGAAGCATCAGTAAACTCTTTTCCATTCAAATTGCCATTATACTAACTAAAGCCTTCATTATTTTTCTAGGCTATAGCAATAGACTTTTAAATGGTTTTCTGGCACATGTCATGTCCTAGCTAAATTCATTCCCTGCTCTTTTAAAAGGACGTTTGTAATCAAGTCACTATTATCTTTAAAAAGCTTTCATGCTTGCCCACCACCAAAGAATGAAACTAGCATGCGTTCAGCATAGACAGCCTTTTTCAATGTGGCCTCAGCCAATGAGCAGCCATTTCTCCCTGAACCCATCCTGCCTTTTCCTTTGGCCACACTAGTCTACTCATCATTCTCAGAATATTTTATGCCTTTTCACTTCCTATTCTTTGCTCATGCAGTTTCAACGGAATTGAATGCCTTTCTCCACTTCTGATGCATGTGAACTCTTTCTCATCGTCCAAAGCCAGCTCAAATATCCCCACCTAGGGCCGATTTGAGCCCTAGACAAATTTAATAATTAATTCTTCCCTCATCTGTGTCCTGATTGAATTTTATGCCTAACTTTCTTACACTATGTATAAAATTCATTGTCCCTAACTTTCTTACAGCATGTATCAATAGCATAATTCATATTAATCTTAGCTGAATGACAGAAGTGACTGTTGAATTTACATTAATTTTCTCTTAGTTTGGAATTCCCCAGAAGCATACCCAGACGCAAGGATTTGTGTGCAAATAATTCATACACCAAGATGGCACAAGTATACATATGTAACAAACCTGCACATTGTGCACATGTACCCTAGAACTTAAAGTATAATAATAAAAATAAATAAATAAATAAATTGAAGGGCTTGAAAAAAAAAAAGTAGTGCAGGAATCACTGTTATACATCAGGGAAGTGAGACAAGGAAAGGAAGCCAGCCAGTAAGGTTTACATCATCAATCCAAATAATACTGAGAGCAACTAGAGCTTAGGACACACACCCTCCCAAAGGACAAGGTGGCTGAGGTTCGCTAACTCCAGCAGTACTCCTGTACTTCTCCCTAGCTTTACACAGAGAGTGGCCTTCCCCCCTTTTAAAGAAAAACTCTTGAGCATAGAAATGCAAATAGTTGAAAGTTACGGGGAGCACTGTATTGAGGTCCTTATCAGGTGCTCAGAAGCCCAAATCTAGAATCCTAATGATTCTATGGCATGGTAAGCAAAAAGCAGGGACCGACAATTTATGTTTCCTCTATTAACTACCGATTTGTTCCTTAATCTCTAGCTGCATTAACTGATGAAAGAGCAAGGATTCATCAACCACTGTGAAAGTTCTACTTTATTTAATCCTCATAGCACTCAGAAGTAGCTATTATTACCATCACTTTATGGAAGAAAATGATGTTCAGAGAATTTAATTCATAGAATTTAAGTCAAAGAATTTAGACCATAGAGTTAAGAAGACTCAGGAAAAGCATTTGAACCCAGGTACTCTAAAAAAATTCAAATACTTAACAAAAAGATTTTAGAAGAACTAATCTGGCTATTTTAGAGTCAAAATGTTAATTAAACTGGACATGTTTTGTCATTTCTGTGCCTAATTTTTAAAAAACTTCATATTTAATCCATTTTAAAATGTTTAGTTACTTGAAATTATAAGCTATAATAAGAATCTGTAAAAAAAAACAATGCTTTGCTTATTGTTTTCAAAAATCAAAGATTAAAAAATCATAGTGCCAAACTAGTAGGGACATACACTAAATTTTATTATAAAATACTATACTAGAAACATGTTATAAACGTGTAATATATGTTATTATTAAGACTAGAAATATTAATAGATCTTTAACTGTAAAAGTAGTACCTCAATTTGTGCTTAGTGTTGCTAAAGAAAACATTATAAACATAAATAAATAGCTATTAATATATGTGGAGTCTGTGAAAGCTGTTTGAAATTTGAAATAGATTGTTTTTTACTTGTCATAAAAATCCTAGTCACTATATATTTAAGTGATATTTTTTATTTCTCCAAATTTTATAATTTACTTTCAACCTTTTTGGAAGCATGTGTAGTATAAAACATTAAAACAAGGATTTTAAGATCTACAATACAAGTACAGCTAGTACCTCCATATCATACCTCCATAAGTAATCACTGGGCCAGCCTAGCTGTTCAATCCCCCAAAATATGGAATAAATTCTTCAAAGTATTTGGATATGATTTGTCCCAACAAAAAAATTGTTCTATAAATATTATCAAGACCCTAATATGTGTTAAGTGGGAAACCATCCAATGATATTTAAAAAATTAACTATTTTGCTAAAAAGCTCAGTAGAAAATAGTGTTGATTCCATTTGGATTTAAAATAAAGAAGTGAATATTTTGGTTATTGATGATTCCTGGGCAAAAGGTTAACTTAAATAAGTCTTGTTCAGCCTGACCAACATGGTGAAACCCCATCTCTACTAAAAATACAAAAAAAAATTAGCCAGGCGTGGTGGCGGGCACCTGTAATCCCAGCTATTCTGGAGGCTGAGGCACTTGAACCCAGGAGGTGGAGGTTGCAGTGAGCTGAGGTGGTGCCACTGCACTCCAGCCTGGGCAACAGAGTGAGACTCTGTCTCAAAAACAAACAAACAAAAAAGTTTTTTTAATTTTTTAAAGAAAAACTTAAGATGTAATCAGCAATTATCTTAGTTCAACATTTACTCATGTGTGTGTGTGTGTGTGTGTGTGTGTGTGTGTATAAAATTCATACTGAGTCATTCTTTCCTCAACAAATTTAATAAAAAATCTTAAGGTTTTTTTTTTTTTTTTTTTTTTTTTTCCTTAAAAAAAGGAAGAAACAAACCAAACCAAACCAAACCTGACCTGCTGACCAAGGAAAGATCACCGACACAGAATATTAAAGTAAAAGTTCTAGGTGTTTAGAAATACATAGAAAAGGTCAATTTGTGCTATCTTTCAATAAAAGAAAAAAAACATAATTATTTATGATGTATTCCAAGCATGGGATTTATCAACCAGAGTTCTGACATGGTTAATAATTTATCTTGATAAGAATAAGAAGAGAGAGAGAGAGAAACAAGGAAGGAAGGGAGGAAGTGCGGGGGGAGGGAAGGAGAAGGAAGGAGGGGGAGGGAGAGAGGGAGGAAAAAGAAAAGAGTTAATGATAAATGTGTCACTAAATTGTATTTTAAAGACATTCCCATTTTTACAGCCATATACGCTGTGGCAAATTCTAAAACATCCATAAAATTCTTTCTATCTCATTTGTATTCTACATTTATAAATTCTGTCTCAAGTAAAATAAGCAATTCGGTGCAACATTTGCAAACTTTTATAAATACTGTTATAATTACTCTACACTCCTAAATCCTTCTGTTTGGATTCAAGACAGTGATGTCAAACATTTATGAGAGTGTTTATTGCTTTGGAGTGGGATGCGACACTTATATGGCACATTTGTGTATTTTAGAAGACTGCTTTATATAACTCAATCACGTACACACAGGATTACAGGTAATTTTACTTTTATATCAGATTAATACAAAATGATTATCAGCTTCAGTGAGTCTAATATTTTACAAAATCTCAGCTTAAATGAAAAATAGTACTTTACAATTCCAAATGACTTCTGAATTCGCTATATTCCCAACTGTGATAACAAATTCAAAAGAAACGTTTCACAATATAATTCAATCTTTTAAGAAGGAGAATTCTTAAAAGTTCATGAATTAACATTAATTGGTTTTAGTCCCAGCTTTGATTTTGTTAATTTATTGTTCATTAATTTATTAACTTGTTCATTTAGTCAATAAATGTTTACTAGTTTTCTTCTATTGGCAGCCTTTAGGCTGAGCACTGATAATACAAGATACAATCCTAAGTAGCACCTGTGTTTAAGAAATTGCCAGCTGGGGAATTTATCCTCTTTTCCTTTAAAGGAGGTGCCCAATCTAATCTGAAAAGACTTAATGTATGGCACAAAGTATTAGATATAAATCCTCTTTTAACTTTAGAATTTTGTCATATTAGAAACTAAAACTCGTGCCAATTTATAGAACTTTGACCTTATTCCATTTCAGCCATCCACACCCATATTGCCACAACCCAGAACACTTCCACCCTGGAATCATATTTAATTATCTTTTTCTGCCCCAAACATTCCATTATTTCACTACCTTACTTTCATTATAAGTGTCATTCTACATCATTAAAATCTTCCAGTCCCTTAATCTCTTTTTTTTTTTGACACTATCAATCTGCTTTTTCTCATTTCCTTCACTGAGCAACCGGTAGTTCGTGATCCATCATTTCTCATTGCTAGCTTTCATTTCACATTAACCCTGAATAAATTCAGAGCTTTGTGCTCCTGTTCCTTTAGCCAGTAGGTCTCCTGGATTCTGCAGGACAAACTACACAACCTGTTGATTTGTTTCATTACTAAGACAAGGTCTCCAGAGTCATGTGGGTCATCAACCAGGAATAACAAACTTTTAAATGTCCCTGGGTCAGATACCTCTCTCACTTCCCTGAGATTATTTTAGATATTTATGAATGCATCTAATTTCTGTAATGCAAAGTCCTTACCACTTATCACTTTAATCACTTTAAAAAAATACCCAAAACTGAAGAAACTTAAACCCTAGGAGCCCTTTCTTACTTATCCAAGAGGGTTGCAGGCTTTCTGTGTTTCCATGTCTCCCTACTTAATACTATTCTGTAATTGTTTTTACTTTTTTTTATCTCTCTTGCTAATTAGTTACTTAAGACCCAGATCCTATCTTTTTGTCTGTGAAGACACAACAACTGGCACAACACTTCACAAATAATAGGCATTTAATTTTAGTTCAGTAAATTTATTTCAAAATATTTAATATTTCTTCTCATTTATTTCACCCACTTCTATAAAAGATTTTCTTATTGTAATATGAAACACCACCAAAATAGCTTTTTCTTTGTCCTCCTTTAAACAACCCCTTAGAAAATAAAAGTTTATTTGTTTTTGATCATAGATTAAAATCTAGCTTTTAGTTTAACTAATTTAAATTTTTTGATAAGCTGAATTTCAAAAGAATATTTCCAAAAATACTATATTTTAGTAAAAAAAATTATGAGTATGTAAACACATATATCACATATAAAGATAAAAAAGGAAGCATAGTTACTCACCTAATTGGTAATAGTGATGATTTCTAGGGAGTAGTATTGGAAGAAGTTTATTTCTTACATTACAAATATCTACACTATTTGTATTTTCTACAAGGAACATGAATTACTTTTATTTTAAATCTTATGAGTACTTCTTATAATTTTTTAAAAGAAATCTTAATAAAAAGCAGAACTTCTGTTTGTAAAGAACAAAAGTATTGCAGAGTGGAATTTCACCAAAACATTATGAATCTAATGAGATTCTCTTCCTAAATAAGCAATTAAACTTTCTTAAAGAGGGTCCAAGATGAATCTACCATATGTAAAATTCTAAGAAAATGCCATAGGTTTCAAATGTATTTATTAAATTTCTGAAGGAGTTGCTTCTTTTCACCTGCTGCTCACACACACCAACACTCAAACAATAACTTCAAACTAATTTATTATAATTCATTTTATCCGGAGTCATTTAAAAATTGTCAGTGAAAGACTTCTTGAAAGAGTTTTCTTCATAGCAATTTCCAAAGCACTTATTTTTAAAATCCAAACAGTGGTTTAGGATTCCAAATCAGCAACAATATGTGTTTAGACTGAAAAATTAAAATGCATTTCAAACCAAATATTTCAAAATCAATTTCTTTCATGTTTACTCATCAATTCTTTGGTTCTGGGCTTTATGTTTTCCCTGAAACAGTTAACAGTTTTGCTTTTGGTATTAAATAACATAGGATTAGTTTGCCTGAGGGACCATCTGTTGTTCTATGCCCTTATCATGACAATTCTGAGGGCTTCAGAACTGCATTCTATGGTTTCTCATTAAGGGGAGAACAAGAGTACTCTCTATCATGAACCTAAGCCTCAGAAATGCTGTCCATTACATATGCATCAGAATATATTTGTGACATGTGTCAAGCAAGATAGGATGTTCTTGTTTCATTTTATGTGAATATTACCTGATGCTCTAGCAGATGGGAAGGTAAGTTTTGTTCACTTGTTTAAGTTTTTTATTTCATTAAGCTGTGCCTTACAATATGGATGTGTTATTTTAACACTTAAACCGTTTTCTCAATATATGAATTGCTGCTGATATTCCTGATCAAACCATAAGTAAAAACAAAGTATAAGTAAAAACAAAAATATATATGTATTATGTTTTAACAAGTTTAGGCAATCAGTACTCCCGTTCTTTCAAAGTTCAAAGAGAAGATGTCTGTCTTCTACCACAACTTCACATATCCTTTGAGTCTTAGAAAGTTCAAAATAATATGAATCAAGTACACATACAATTACGGTGTTACAAATAAGGGTAAACAAATTTGTGTTGATTCAGTAAGGAAAGATTAAGGATACTTTTCCAACAGTCGTGTGTTTTGTACTAAATTACAAAAGGACTCAGCGGCACGTATTGGCAGAAAGGAATGTGCTAAAAGTTATTCCTGGGTCTACCCTAGAATTATTTTGCCTTTAAGAAAAATTACATTACATTGACTTAAATACCAGTGCATATTTTGTTTTTATATTTATTATTTATGTATATAATTATTTCATTGTTTCATAGTATAAACTAAATAGTAGATTTTATTTATCACACTCTCAGGTATCTATGGTGCATAATGCAAAACTCATGGGCCATGGGCCATGGGGGTGTGAAAAGATAAGAGTGGTCTAAAAGCCTCCCACAGGGCATACCCAAGAGTTAAGGGTTACCCTCAGAAATTTAAAAAAAAAAAAAAAACCCAATATGAAATAGATGAACACAGTCATCTCCAGAAGTAGCAACCTTTAAAGATTCCATGTAAACATGTTTACAGATAAGACCACAATAACCCCAGATTTCCAGTGAAAAGCCCACAGTGTCTCCAGCATTTAGCCATGATAACAAATATAAATATGCCTTTCAACTCCAATTTAAGTCAATTGACAAATTAAAAGGGAGAATTAAGCAGCTAACAATTTTACTATAATATGTCTGAGACAATTATTGTCTTGTTAAAACAGATGAGCTCCAAATCTAGAGAGAGACACAGGCAAAAGGGAAGAGTTGCATGTTCTGTATTTCCAAAAGATACAGACTTTGCTTCCAGCAGAAAAACTGTTCAAATACCAGATATTTGATATGATGATAAATCACTTCTTCAAGCTTTTCCCTAGACTGAGTGAAATATTTCCCAAAACCACTGCAAACTCTTTGCTCCTATTTCATAGAGGATCCTTCAGGTTAAATTTTGTTTTCCAATTTCCTCCACATCTTGAAGGTAATACCCTATACATAGGACATAAGGATATCCCCATAACAGATAAGTTAGCCCTGCAACTTATAAAACCTTCTCTGATAGGTTCAGGTAATATGCTTTGAATGATCCAACAATGACCATGGGGAAACAAACTACAGTTTCCTGAACTTAAAATCTTATCTTATGAAAGGTAGCTCTAAAAGTGCCGCCTCCACCCCAGGAGCTGTGTATACATATCATCTCTTAACACCGCCATGAAATCTAAAGCCATCAAGACAGAGGTCAGCTTCAGGGAGCTCGAAGCCTAGAAGAAGAGTTAAATGTGTATCATTAACTGTGTTATAAGATAGAATGATTGGGCTATCATGATATTCAAGCAACTTGCAAACACTGACAAGAAGGGTGTTACATTTTACTAAAGAAGTAAGAGAAGCTTAATAAAGAAACCGGTTAGTCATCCAAAAAATATTTTTCAAGCACTGTGGCACTGAGCTGGGATTTGAGTTGTAACAGAGTGGAAGATAAGAAAATACCAAGCTAAAATAAAAAGAATGCCATCAGTCAAGTGCCACAAATACTTAAGTAATTCAGGGATTCTTATTTGACTGATTTTACAATATATAACAGAGAAGAGTCTTTCAAGGTGAGTTGGTTTGAATCCCAGTCCAGACCTGGTTTTCTTAATATACCAACCTAAGGAGCATGGACTTGACTTTATAAGCACCAGGAGAAGGATTACTTTTGCACAGGGGTACTACATGCTGGGTCTTGTCTGTGTTCCCAGATCACTCTGGCAGTTGGTAATGACAGATTTTGAATGGAAGAGGTGGTGAAGTCAGTGGAGAAGCTATTGTGGTGGTTGAGGTGAGAGTCAATAAGGACATGGACAAGCAAGGTACCAGTAGGAATAAAAAGAAGTCAAGACATAGGCCATTATTAAATTTCTACAGCAACACAATTGTTTTATTGATATGCCTCATTTAAATGTTTAGTGTGTATTCAAATCTTGATATTAAATTACAACTTCCAGTTACAATGAACTGGAAGATAAGAGCAATCAAAAAAAGTAATTTGATAATATATGTTTATGATCCATTTATTGTGAGCCTCAGAAATAAAAGAAAAACCTGCCATTGTGGATACAATTATGTAATAGATCAGTAATCTTACCTGTTTTTAAAACATATAACTTTAATAAAATTGACTTCTCTCTCTTAACTGAGAAAGTTACTGACAATTAAAATACCTAGTCATTCAGAACAGAGGACTAGAAAGAGCTAAATGTGATTAATATAGAGACGGTAGAAAGGAAAATAAAGCTACTAAGATAGGAAGGAGTTGTAAATGTGAGGGCTTTTACATATGGCATAGTGTAGGATTAGAACCTCATTAAAGGAAGAGTTAATAAAGGGCTTTAAATGAGGGGTGATAAAATATTAACAGCTCTGCATTAAAAAAAAGAATCAAAATTTACACTCCCCAAATCTCAGCTCAACTTCAGTAATATATGTATCATACCAAAATTTCCAAAGGGAATCTCCACATTCCAAAAATTTTCAAGTTTTATTAAAGAACAATAAAATATCCTCATATTTAAATAGTAGGACTTTATGCTTCTTATGCTAATACTGTAAGTTGATTTCTCTAAGAATTTAAAATAGGTATGTAGCTAAGAAATATTAACTTTTTAATGTAATAGTAAGAAATTTATCTAGTTATATGACATATCTAAATTTATTGCTTAATTAAAATTTGACAAAAGTAATCATTATTAAAACATTGCATACTTAAGGAATAAAGATGAAAACATCATCCTTTTCTACAGTGTATTGGTAGTTTGGTTACTTGCTTTAACCCAGTAAAAGAAAAAGCCACCATACAGAGTGCCACCTACTCCTTTGCTCTTTCCCCTTGATCCCAAAAATTTATCATCAGTCATTTTCTGCATGGTAATTTGGGAGAAAAGATACTCGTTTTTGTTTTTAGAACTCTCTAGACTTTCTTTTCTTAGTAGTAAATTGCTTCAAACATATTGGTTGGTATTTAACGCTACATTAAATAAAGTCCAAATGTGTGTGTTTAAGTGACTCATCATATTCAGTGGAAAAGGTTTAATTTCTGTCTCCAGAGAATATTGCTGAAGAGTTTGTCTTCCTTACTATTGTATCTAAATGGTTTTTCTTTTTTTTAATTGTATTTTTAATTGACAAGTAATAATTGTGCATATTCTTGGGGTGCATAGTGATATTTTGATACAATAATATATAGGAATCAGATTAGGCTAATTATCATATCCATCATTTCAAACATTTATCATTTATTTGTATTGGGAGTATTCAATATCTTCTGTCTAGCTATTTGAAGCTATATATTAATAGTATTGTCTCCTATAGTCATCTTACAATAGTATAGAACACTAGAACTTATTCCTTCTATCTAGCTGTAATTTTGCATCATTTAACAAATGCAAAGAAGTATTTGAGAATGCTAATATGGAAATTTTTGTAATCAAAATTGCAGTGTTGAAATATTTCTAGAGATCATGTAGCATAACATCCCATTTTTTTGCAGCTGAAGGTAAATTGAGGCTCAGAGTATTTAAATGGCCTACAAGTTTATGCATTCAGTTTTTTCATGAACTAGGAATCAAACTCAGGTCTCAAAGTATAGTGTTTTTTTTTTTTAGTTTTGCAATTTGCTAATGGGTTCTACTTTACAGTATCACACAACTGTTTGACCAAAATTTGGCATGGCTCAGCAATTGTCTATTCCTCCTTCTGTAGCTCTCATCCTGAATGAAACTATTGTCTACATTGCCAGCACTTTTTTATTTCACAAAACTAACTGGCTATCATGCTGTTAATTCTGTTTTCAAATAAAATTTTGAAGCTGCTACTTCCTCATTACCCTAAATGATGCTGATATAATTTAGGCAGCTACCATATCCTACTTTGATTACTATTATTGATGATGGCCGCAGCCCGTCTGGAGAGGCTGCTGTGAGAACACCAGCTGCAGCGGGGGAGGCACAGCTGGGGCTGCATGCTCCGTGGAGCCAGTAGGGGCGGGAACAGGTGACCCCAGCAGGAGCCGCGTGCCTTACCAAGTTAGTGGGGTGGCAGCCGAAACTCCCGGGTGCAACTGCAGCCACCCACCCGTGGCTCTGGACCTGGGCATCTTTGTGCTCTTGGGGGTCCGAGAAGCCCCCTACTCCCCACGCTTAGAAGTGCCTGGTCCACTCCCTGGCCTCTCCCTGTTCCCAGCGCCCACTTCAGTGTGGAGCAAAGTTGTGGCTGAACCTGGGTACTATCGCGACCCGGGCAGACGTGTGTGCGCTTGGGGTGGTGCTGACACACCAACACCCTGCCACTTCAGCCCCCTGGGGACTCTGAACACCGACAAGTGCGGGAGGGAGGCCAGCGTGGCTGAGGGTGGCTTGGTGAGGGTCTGTGGGCGCCCCTCAGAAGGGACAGTGTGGGTGCTGTGAATGACACGTTAATGGCAGGGGAATGCAGACAAGTTCCCAGGTGGAAAGGGGAGGGTCCTTGGTGAAACGCCACTTTCGAGCCAGGGATTACCTGACGCCTGGGTGCCAGGCTGCCCGTTAGGGTGGAGTCCACAACCGGGAGTAAGAACTTCCTTGATGCCTTTTGGCCAATCAAGTGGTTTTTCTAGGCCCACCCATGGGTGCCCATGGACCAATCAGCACACACTTTCTCCTGCACAGAGACTAATAAGCATGTACTTCTCCCACTCTGAGCCCATAGAAACCCAGGACTCAGCCAGACTCAGATACTCTTCGGATGACCTGCTTGTAAATAGGAGCTAGCCATTTCAGGTCTCCTCTCCACTGAGAGCTATTCTGTTGCTCAATAAAGCTCGTCTCTGCCTTGCTTACCCTCCAGTTGTCTACATAACTTCATTTTTCCTGGATGCAGGAAAACAAGAACTCAGGACCTGCCGATTGGTGGGAGCTAACGGGGCTGTAACATGTTCGTGGCTGGCTCACCAAGCTGTGGGCAGTGACACGCTCCTGGACTGTGAGAGTGGAGTGGTGATCCTTCTAGGGTCCCAGACCTTAGGATTCCCCAAGCCAGAGCTGCTGTAACCCTATAGCCTTCCTACCCTCTGCCGGAGCCCAGCAGCAGTCCCACACAACAGGAAACAATTCCGGGGCTGAGCCAACCCAGGAGCCATGGGCTGAAGCAGGGCAGCGGGACCGAAAAAGCTGTAAAACAAATGGGCTAGACCACGCACGCACGAAACACATCCCCCAGGCCGCCACGCTGCAGGCAACAAGAAGGAGAGAAGAGCTGCGGCCCTTCTGGGAGCCCAGACCTAGGGTTCCCTGAGCCAGGGCTGTGACATGCTGTAACACCTGTTTGGGGGCTCTGCAGTTCCTGGCATCTCTGAGCTTTCAAGCACCACCACTTTCCCCTTGTCCAGACGCTGTTGCCCACAGCAGAAGCCGTTTTTGGTACGTCTGTTCCAGCTGCAGCCTCCCACAGAGCTGGCGCCTATGGGAGCACCTGGAGCTGCTTGTCCCACTGCAGCAAATGGTGTGCCTGATTGCGCACAGTGGCCAGACCCTGGGCTTTCTTGCTCACACACCCCTCACTGCTCTGCACCTGGCTCCTCTTTGGCAGGTGTGTTATCTGGGTCAAGCGCAAGCCAAGTACAGCCTGCCAGTCTAAGTGGGCGAAATGAGCCCAGTGGGTGTGAGCAAAGCTCAAGCAGAGGTGCTGCTGGCTACAGAGGTTTCTGGCTGGTGAAGCGACACCCAAATGATCTTGTGACATTTCAATATCCTTATACACAGTTTTCCTCCTCCTTCAACCTAATCCCACACTTGTTCTAGAATGAGCTTTTAAGACTATAATTCTGATCATTATCTGCCATTTTAAAGTCATACAATGGCTGACCATTGCCTTAAGGATAAGTCCAAGAGTACCAGATATGACACAATCTGGCCCTGATCATATCCCCCATCATCACCTCCTTGTCCCATGAGT
The DNA here is from genome assembly GCF_008728515.1 of Papio anubis. Lineage (NCBI taxonomy): Eukaryota > Metazoa > Chordata > Mammalia > Primates > Cercopithecidae > Papio > Papio anubis. Next base: position 90,329,161 of record NC_044980.1, on the reverse strand, counting down.
ACAATTTCCTGAACGTGATATGCTATCTCTTACCTCCTTTGTTAGCTCTCCTTAGAATACATTCCTCCTTATCACATAGCTAACTCATTCTCAAATTTCAAGATACCCTCAAGTGAAACTTTCTCTGGAGAGTCTGTACTGGCATTCCTCCAACATTTGAAGGTGTTAGATGCTTCACTTCTAAGCTCCCAAAGCACCTTGGGCACTAATCAATCACGGCACTTACTCAAATGTAATATAACTGTAAATTTACATGTCTATCTCTTCCATTAATCTTGAGCTTCTAAAAAGTAGGGACCTACTTTCATCTCCACATTACTGGAACCTAGCACAATAATTAAAATTTATTTGCTAAATAGATGAAGAAATAATTTAAGATGACTAAATGAAGAAAGAATAAAAGAATCTATAAAGCAAATAAAACAGAAACCTATATATACAAATACAATTGTTAAGTAGACTGCCATCAGATAAGTTAATTTGTTACACAGTCCCCATAGGTAAAAGAAATATGTAAAGTTTGAGTTTATGTTATACCCACTAAAAATAGAAATATATTATAAACAAAAATTATTTTTGTGGGAATATGTTTTGTAGTAAACTTCACCTGCATTTAAAGTGTTTTGATCTTTAAACTAAAAAGCCTTTTAAGAGTGCTGAAGTCCTCAACATTAAACGCTCACTTTTTAAACTCCTGACCATGAGATTCTACTTCTACCCTTTTGATCAACTAATAAGATATCCATTAGAACCAGATATCTCATGAATAGAAAATGTTGTATCCTACCTTCTGGGACTGTTGCTGTAGGCTATCATCAGTGCAAGTGCTATAAAACTTTGGTGTAGAAGATATGAATTAATCCTAAGTAATACTAAGAGAACACAAATGCAATAGAGAAGAGCATCAATCAGAAGAAAAGGATGTGTCTCGCTTTCTATCTCTGGCTAAATGCCACAGCAAGTCTTCTCTGATCTTTTCTATGACCTTTTCAAGTACTAATTATTTTTTTAATGTTCTATGAATACAAATACATGTTTGTCATTGCCCTTCCTATGATGCATTATAAGACATTAACAAAGCAAAATAAATTTGATATTGAAGGTTTAACTGCACAGCTTTTGCATACACTTTAATAGGCAATGTAAAACCTTCTCAGCAGGTGCACTATGAGATGAAGTGATTTTTCATGAATAATTCATTTTTATTTTTTTTAAAAAAGGTACTTCTGCTAAGATACAAAGTGCAATAACGTTTTTCAAGAGAAATCGGTGACAATTCGAAGCTGTCATTGCCAATTTGTTTTAGTTCAGATTCAAAAGGTCACCCACTTGACACAATGAAAATGAAAAATGCCCGTTTCTTTTTTTGAAGTCAACATGCTATGCTCCATATTTTCCATCTAAAATATTTTTGAAGCCTAAAGAGGAAAGAATTTTATGAGATCTAATAAAAATTTATACTACCACAGAAAAAAATTTATAGAACTTCCTTCAAAAATCAGTTTCAATAGAATAATAAAAAAATGTGGAAATCATCTCAGGATCCTTTGCTGTAAAACGTCTAGAATTTATATTAAAATTCCATCTTACACTATCATGGACCAGGAAGTTCCATGATTCAAATCATGGCCTCTATAGACTATCATTAAGAATGTTTCCCTTTTTTTTCTTGGAAAGATAATAACTTCCCATAGAAGCTTTTACATATATTATACCTTTTCATATCCAAGATTACTGTATAAGGCAGAGCAGGTAGTAATGTCATTTTTTAAGATGAGGAAATTGACAACATCAAAAATCCTGAGACAACACACTCAGAGTCACAAAACTAAGTGGTGAGGTCAAGAACCATGAATACAAAACTCTTATCAAGTGCTACGATTGCCCAGGACACCAGAATTACTATTCCTATGAGATTTTCATTTAATACAGAGCACTTTTGAATTGTAGGTAATAGAGTCCATGCTATAGGCCAAATGCAATAAGGATATATTATTTCCAAATTTTAGTTTTAAGAGAGAAAATAAATGAAAATGTAAGACATTCTGAATACATGTATTCTGAATTGTTTACTCCTAAAATATAAAATTTGGATAGATTATATTGTTTATTTAATAATATTAGACTATATTCCTCATGTAAGAGAAATTTTCTCCAAAAACACTTTTGTATCAATACTTTTTATCTCAGCTATTACTTAATAACAACACAAAAAGTAATCTGTGCCCTAATGGTTTTCTGCGAAGCATATCTGCATAGGTCAGAGACCAAAAAAGTTAAGGAATCCTTTCCAAGATATCAAAAAGAGGAAAAACTGACCTTTGTTTTCATCAGAAGAAAAAAAAATGGAATATCAAGTAATATGGCAAAACAGGTTCATATCATAATGTTCATTATAACCTTACTTAATTGGCTTTATGAAAACAAGGGTATATGAAATCCTGATGACTTGGAAATGTTTTTAGAAGCTCTGTTCTTCTAGGGATTGGGAGGCTGTGGTGGCTACTGATGCTGACACAAGTGGAAGCAGCAGGAATTGAACTCAGTTCCATTAATTCTCCGTTCCAAATTAGTTTTCCGTTATCAGCAACTTCAAATGATAGTAGTCATCTATCTGCTCCAGAAAGCATTTTCTCCTTTCCTTCAACTGCAGGTCCTCCATTGAATTACTTTTCTTCATCATTCACATTTCCTACAGCCTCAGAAAGAGAGGATACTTTTCTAACAGTAACCCCCAGTTTCCCTCTTCCACTTGTAGGGCACCATCAGAAGTACCATAAACAAGCTTGAAACACACATGCATCACAACATGTCAGAGATCAAAGAGGAAGCAGTCACATGTGAAGAGGAGCAAATCTGAGAGGTATCCTGGCTTAATAACAATGCGCTTTTGGGAACTTATCCATTCCCGTGAAAACTAATACAGTCAAGAAAGCGAAAACTCATTCATTATTGTGAGAGTAGCACCAAGCCATTCATGAGAGATTTGACCCCGTAACCCAAATACCTTTCACTAGGGCTTACATCTCAATATTCAACATGAGCCTCAATGGGAACAGATATACCATATGCAAGCCATAACACTGACTAACCATATGCCACCATTATCAGCTGACTCTGGTAGTACTTTCTTGTCAATATTTCTGAAACTTAGTGTCAATAGTCTGAAAAGCTATTCTAAGGGCACAATCTGAGTTCTAGACTAGAGTGCTAAGAAGGCACTAAGGCCATAATTTTGAACTCCTTAAAGGAGATCCACAAAGTACCAAAATCTCAATTAGTCTTATAAATAAATGTACCAAGAACAAGAAAGACTAAGCAAGAGGGTACAGATATGAAGTATTGTTAACCTTCACTGGACAAACACTATATGCCAGAAACTGTGCCAAGCAATGGTGAGAGAATGATGAATAGGACAGAAAATGGGAATAACCCCTTCCTTACATAAAGCTTAGAGTCTAGCTGAAAATATAGACTATTAATAAAATGATTAAAACAATGTGTAATGAGTGCCTTGACAAAGAAATTAAGGGTGGAACATTTACCAAGATAGGCTACATTGTAGATCATAAAACATACCTTAACAAATCTCAAAGAATACAAATTACACAAACTATATTCTCAGACCACAGTGGAATTAAACTGGAAATATAACCAAAAGATAGCCAGAAAGTTCCTGAATATTACAAATTAAATGAAACACTTCTAGACAACACATGTGTCAAAGATGAAGTCTTAGAGAAATTTTAAAATATTTGGAACAAAATGAAAATTAAAATACAATTTATAAAAATGTGTGGGAAGAAGTAAAAGCAGTGCTTACAGAGAAATTTATAAAAATGTGTGGGAAGAAGTAAAAGCAGTGCTTATAGGGAAATTTATATTGTTGAATGCAGCATATATTAGAAAAGAAGAAATATCTATAACCAGTAACCTAAGCCTCCACCTCAGAAAACTAAAGAAGAGCAATTTATGTCTGAAGCAAGCAGAAGAAAAGAAATAATAAAAATTAGAACAGAAATCTATTAAATGAAAAGGAAGAAAATGAGAAAAAATTAACAAAAACAAAAGCTGATTTTTGAAAAGATTAATAAAGTTGATATAAACCTTTAGCCAGAGTAACTTGGGGGAAAAAAGGCACAAATTACAAATATCAGTAAGGAAAGACAGTTCATTCCTACTCATGTCATGGACATTAAAATAATAAAGAAATAATACATACAATTTTATGTCTACAAATTTGGTAATGCGGGGAAGTTTAAATTTTCTTTCTGAAGTTTTGATAACTGAGTCTGCTAAGATATGCTAACAAAAGGCAAATTAACAGAGGAAATGGCAAATAAATTTATTAATGTGCAAGTACATGGGAGTCACACAAAAGATGAAACTCAAGGAAGATCTAGATAGTTGAAGCTTAAAAATCCTTTTCTTAGTGGGGAAGAAAGTGTGGAATGCAGGCAATTTTAAAGGAAGAGTAAATGAATTTTAGGGGAGAGGAACGGTCCTGCAGCACAGACAACAGCCTGGGACAAAGTTCCTCCAGACTGCGTGGGAGGTGGTGACAGTTATGAGAAAGTGAGGGGTAGAACTGCACTACAAACAAAGATTGCCAAATTATGCAGATAAAGTCTCTCAGGTAACAGCCTTCAGAAGAATAGATAAAACATCTGCCTAGGTGGACATGACAATAACCTTTAGTTTCACCTTTTGTGATTCATCTTCCCTGGTTAATGAGATTTCACACAGGGGATTGATTGCCATTGTGTTTGTTTTGAAAGAACTTTCCTTAGTCAAATAAAGGGAATTTCAGACAGAGGCCCTGTCTGCACTTGGGGAAAGAAACAAGGGAAGGTCAGAGAGACATTGATTGTGAGGCAGCTTCAACTGTCTTCCAATTTCTTTTCATTCAAGGTGCTCAGCATGTCAAAGCACCAAACTATGGTACTCCTAATAGTAACATAAATAAAACGAACAAACTCCTTGAAAGACACAAAATACCAAAACTTATACCAGGAGAAGAGAAAATCTTAGTAGGCCTATATTTATTTTAAAACTTGAAGCCATCAGCCCCAAATGATTTCACAAATGACTTCTACTAAACATTGAAGGAAGGCAATTTCACAATCCCTTCCACAAATAGAAACAAAGAGAACGAACACATTCTAATTTATTTTTAAGACCAGTGTTACCGCCTACCAAAATTAGATAACATAAGAAACAAGAACTATACACCAATATCTCTCATAAACATAGATGCAAAAATCCTCAACAAAATATTAGGATATTGAATCCAACAATATAAAAAAAGAATGTACACATTTCAGGTAGAGCTGGTTTAACATAACAAAGATTAATCAGTGTAATCCACCACATCAATACACTAAAGAAGAAAACTTGTGTTATCATATTAATTAATGCAAAAAAAAGCATTTGATAAAATTCAACACCCGTTCACAATAAACTTAAAAATAAAACTCTCAGCAAATTAGGAATATAAAAAAACTTCCTAAACTTAATAAAGAACGTCAACAAAAAGCCTATTGTAATTGTCCAACAGGTTCTTCCTGGCTGCTGCACAAACAAAATCAATTTACTGAGACTACGGCATTGGAATAAAGGATTTCATAGACATGAGGCTGGCCCACCTAGGAAAACTAGAGTTATCACTCAAATCAGTCTCCCTAAAGGCTCAGAAGTTAGGGGGTTTTAGGGACAATTTGGTGGGTAGGAAATGGATGTTGCAGATTGATTTGGGATGAAATCACAGGGGTGTGGAAAATGGTCCTCATGCACTAAGTCTCCTCTGTATGGGGCCACAGGATCAGCTGAGTCATGAGCCACAAGTCTGGGTGGAGTCAGTCTGAAAACATCTCAATAAACCCAATCAGGTTCTGTAATAGTGATGTTATCTATAGGAGCATTTGAGGAAAGTCACAAATCTTGTGTCCTCTGGCCACATGACTCCTGAGTAGTAATGAGTTAGAGAAACTATGCAGAGTTCAAGACCTTCTCATAATCCTAACCTTGTGATTTTTCATTAGTTTTACAAAGGTGTTTAATTTTGGGAAGAGTTAGTATCATCTTTGTTTTAAAGTCAAACTATAAATTCTTCCCAAAGCTAGCTTTGTCTACACCTAGGAATGACCAAGGACAGCTTGGAGGTCAGAAGCAAGATGGAGTCTACTATGTCAGATTCACTTATTGTCAGAATTTTGTAAAGGCAGTTTCACTATAACTAACATTATACTTAATAATGATAAAATAGACCCTTTACCCATATTGTCGAAAATAAAGCAAGGATTTCTGCCTTCATCATTCTGATCTAACATTATACTATAAGTACTAGTTAGTACAATAAGAAAGGGAAGTAAAACAACAAGAAAGGGAAGTAAAAGAAAAACAGGTTGGAAACGAAGAAATAAAATTGTCTTAATTCCTATATGAAATGATTGATTATGAAGAAAATTCCAAAGAATCAACCAAAAAATTCCTGGATCTATTAAATGAGTATAACAAAGTATCAGAATAGAAGGTTAAAGTACAAAAGTCTATTGCTATTCTATATACCAGCAATGAACAATGGGAATTTTAATTTTTTAAAAATACCATTTATAATGGCACCCAATAACAGGTAAAATAATCAGGTATATCTAATGGAAATGTACAGAATATATGTGCAGGAAAAAAAATCTGATGAAAGAAATCAAAGGAAGCTCTAATGGACAACTATTCCATGTTCATGGATTGAAAGACTCAATATTGTTAAAATGTTAGTTCTTCCCAATTTGATCTATAGATTAAATGCAATCCCAAGTATAATCTCAATAAGCTATTTTGTAGTTGTAGATACACTTACTCTAAACTTTAAATGAAGAGGGAAAAGACCCAGAATACAATGCAATGCTGAAGAAAAACCAAGTTGGAAGACTCACACTACCCATTTCAAGACCTACTCTAAAGCCACAGTAAGAAAGACAGCATGGCACTGGAGGGAGAGTACACTGAATGGAATAGAATAGAAAGCCCAAGAATAGACCTATGCAGGTACAATCAACTGATCTTTGACAAAAGAACAAGGGTAATTCAAGGAAGAAAGGAGAGTCTATTCAACAAATGGTGCTGAAAACAATGAGACATTTACATGCAAACAAAAAGGAGAAAGAATCCAGACACAGACTTTAGACCTTTCACAAAAATTAACTCCAAGTGAATAATGGATCTAAATATAAAATGCAAACTATAAAATGTCAAGAAGAAAACATAGGATATATAGAAATCTAGGTGACGCTGGGCTTGATGAAGAGACTTTATATACCACACCAAAAGCATGATCCATTAAAAAAATTAACAAGTTGGTCTTTGTCAAAATTTAAAACGTCTACTCTATGACAAAAACTATTATAAGAATGAAAAGAAGAAACACAGACTGGTAGGAAATATTTTCAAAACATATATCTGTTAAAGGATTTCTATCTAAAATATACAAACAACTCTAAAACTGAATGAGAAAACAAAGAAAAAATAGAGGAAGAATCTGACTAGACACTTTATCAAAGAGGATGTTGTTGGAGTTCATAAAAGATACTCCAAAGTATGGCATTTTTAAATGCTGAGCACTTTGAATTAAAGAGAATTAAAAGGCCTTAAAAGCATCCTCAGAGCCAAGGACTTTTTGACCTTCTCCTGATATTCACCCCCAAGCAAGCAGTAGAACTGTCTCCAAAGTCCACTTATCTGAGCCTCCTCCAAAAGGAAGAGAATTGCCTTTGATCCCCTCCCTAAACTCTTACTAACCAGGGAAGATTAAACTTATGTTGCAGGAAGGATGACTGAGGAATGTCACTATACCTAGGCAGACTTTGTCACAAGCTATTGTCTGTTCTCCAGTACCATTCAATTTCTAAAGAGAATCATTTATAAACTATTGTCTGCTCTTTGAGTCTATTAAACTCTCCTAAAAATCATTTAATACCCCTCAAAATTGCCTACATTCCCCCATGTCACTCTCCTCTATGAAGAGGGTTCTATTTAAGCCTTAGCCATTTGGTCCTTCTTTGTGTCTCATATTTTGGTGGTCTTGTGCATATTAATAAATTTGCGTGCCCTTCCTCATGTTAATCTATCCTTGTCCATTTATTTCATCAAATTCTAATCTTCAGAGAGAGAGGAAAACTCTCTTTGCCCCTACAATATATAGATGGCAAACAAGCGTATGAGAAGATTCTCAACACTATTTGTCATTAGGGAATTGCAAATTAAAACAACATGTGATAGAGTTCAGAACATATTACTCCAAAATATGACTGTAGGTAACCAGAATATGTCCCTTTGGCATACTGATTATTTTGGACTGGTTATGTTGAGAAACTGCAGACATGGGAGTAGTTATGAAAAATTGCTCTTTTGTAAGAGAAACGTATCTCTAGAAAGAAAATCTCCATTTATAAAGGTGTCTTCCTCTCTGCAGCAGGAAGAGAATAATAAGTAAATCACTAGAGACTTAACCAATAGAGACGGCATACGCTTACATCTGTACAATAAATCTTACCTTTGTTTTATGGTGCTTTTCCTGTCAATCTCCTCTTAACTGAGCCTTTCCTCACAAACTTTTTTGTTTCACAGGAAGTGATATTAAAGCCTAAAGTTTAAATGTACTTTTGAGTTTACTCTGGAAATTTACTCATCTCTCTGGGTTTTCTCCCCTGTGTATACAGGCAGTATATATGTTAATAAAATGCTGTTTTTATCCTGTTAATCTCTGTTTTGCTACAATGAGTTCCAGTTAAGAACTATCAAGTGTGGAGAGCAAATTATTTTTCATACAAATGAAATACCGCTACATAATTTTCAGAAGTTAAAACCAAAAATTGACAATACCAATTACTGTCAAGGATGCAGAGCAACAGGAGCTTTCATTCATTGCTGGTGGGGATGCAAAATGATATACTTTGGAAGATAGTTTTGATTCAGGGCAGGAGATGCCCAAAATTGGGGTTAAGCCCAGGAAGGTTTCTGACTTCACTCAGGAAGGAATTCAAGGGTGCTTAGGTAGTAAAAGAAAACAGCTTTTTATTGAGGTAGCAGTGTTATTGCTCTGTGACTGCTCTTGCAGAGAAGGGCCACCCCATAAACAGTATGTTGAGATTAGCAGTTCAGGGGCATTTATACCCACTTATAATTACATGTAAATTAAGGGCCAGATCATTCAGAAATTTCTAGAAAAGGGGCAGTAACTTCTAGGTGTTGCCATGAAAAAGGGTGTTAGGGTCTGGGTGTTGCCATGGCAATGGTAAACTGTCATGGTGCTGGTAGGTGTGTCTTATAGATTCCCGTTGGCCAAGGTACTTAGAACCTAAAGATTTATAGCCAATTAAACATTCTAGGTCAATGGAGGTGAGGAGGCACTCATTATCTCTTAAAATATTTTTAAGAGTCAAAAACTAAAAGACAAAAATAAGATTATATATCAGTAAAAAACAAGATTACAGAATCAAGCTATATTGGAGAAAAACATTGCTCCCAAAGACCTCTGAGACAAAACACTTTAGCATCAAGCCACAATTTTAGTCAGAATCAGAAGAGAAAAACTCACTGGAGATGATGAAAAAGGAGACAACCATTATTCCAGGCCTTCTTAAAGGGAGATAAACTTGGAAGTAAAACAATAGTTGAATATGTTAGACATTAATCTGAGAAGTTTTAAAAGAAATTGGTTATAGTAGCAAGAACAAAAGTTCCTCTAATTTAGGAAATCAATACCTTAAGAAAGCCTGGTTCTAATATGGAGACCATTTTCTAAAAAGTCTACCACAAATAGTTTTTCTTTAATCATAGCAAGCTTAATCCTAAACAAAATTACTTTTATAAATTCCCCTTCACAAGCCTTATCCTCACTTATGCAGACTAGCTACATTATGCTTGGACTTTCTGACTTGTCCTACCTTTTCTACCTTTTTCTTAAATAACCAACCATTTTACCTAGGAAAAGGATTTACTATTCAAAATCCTTTCTCATATAAAATTACTCTTTCTTTACATTCTTCCTAGCCAAAAAAAAAAAAAAAAAAATGCACTTTCTATCCATAACATTCTTCACCTCTCTTTTCTACTAATTGGTTTCCTCATATTTTGAAACTCCCTTTTAATAATTTGCAAGCTGACATATATATATTATATATACATAAAATACATATTTTATATATATATATTTCTTTTCCCAATAAAGAGTACAATTTTTGGTATATTTTCTATGTTTTCTATGAACCTAGAAAGCAAGAAATCCTGACTTGCCCACCAGACATTGACATTTCATAGATGAGAATCATTTTACAATTTAAGATTTTAACTACACAAAGCTCACTATTTAAAGTCATTTTAACCATTCTAAAGCCTATGGACATCAGTTTATTGTAAAGTTACAGTTTAGAAGCCACAACATTATTTTCAAACTAAAACATTTAAACTAGCCTTATTTGTTTAATTTACGAGTGAGTTTATAAACCAATTTGTCAAATTTGGTTTATAAACCAATTTGATAGCATCCTAGACATAACACCCATCACAATACCTGTATATACACATATACAAGCATATCAAACAAAGTGACCTATACAATACAACTGGATCCAAGTTATTTACAAAATTGGGACCTGTCTACCTGGCCAAATTTAGTTTGCCTCAATAGGTATAGAAAACAGGAAGAGTCAGGGAAGGGGATCCCATAGCATTAAGTAAGGAAGGGAGGGGGGAAAGTATATTACTCAAAGGGAGATCCTGGAGTCCCTCAACCACTGGAGGGCTTGCCAGGCAGTGGTAACACTGAAGAAAAACATTTGAGTGGCCACCTGTCTGCCACTGCACAAAGCCATTCATGGAGTCAAGTGTCTAAGACCCCTAGTAAACTTACTTGAGCAAGGTAGCTTGCTGGGGCTAGTGGAAGAAGGTTGGCTCTAGTATTGATGGGGAGTTTTTTTCTCTCTCACCGGGTATGGTTAAGATATTCTCATTGTCAACGGCCCTTTTGCTTATAGTATACACCCTGATTCTAGCCCAGGGGCTGGCGAGTCAGGAATTCTTCTTTGGGCATTTCAGATGCCAATCTTGTGACACTTTCTTGGGACAGGTAACCCTGAGCGGGTAGGGAGCTTAATGAAACTGTTAATAATAGCATTTTTTGGCTATTTTCTTTCTTTTATTTAACCTCTTTTGCCCTATCCCTATTGTAAACTTTAGAGGTGATGATTAAGAGTTGACTAATAGAGGTTTGGGGTTCCATTGCTGCTTTCTAAAGCTTCCTTCTAATACCGGGGTAGAGTGAATAATAAAATACATACCAAGGAGAGTTTTCCCTTAGGGGTAGTCTGGGTCTGTATTAGTATATTTCCTGAGTGCCTCAACCAAATGACCCTAAAACAGAGCAGGATTTTTGTTTTATCCCTGACTTATTTCTCTAACCTTGTCATAATTAACTGGCTTAACTTTTTTTCCCACAACACAGTAAGCACATGACAATACTTGCAAGTCTTGACAAATTAAAGAACATGGTCACCTTAACAAATATCTCTATGAACTTTTTTCGATCCTCTGAAAATTGCTCATATTTTGACTGGAAAAAGCCAAATCACACTTAGAAAATTGGACATATACTCCAAGTGTTACTTTATTTCCACCAGCTACATCCTGCAATTGACACAGGTTCGACTTTAGAGACTGATGTGGGACCCCATTCCTGGTGGTACTGTTTGAGCTTAATTTCTCAGGCAGTAGGAGCTATAAGCTAGGGCTAGTGGATAAGGGGAAGGGGTACCTGATGGCCTTGGGGTGGAATCCTTCATTAGAGAATGAGTGGGATTCCCCCTGACCAGAATTGAGGGACTGAGGAAGATCCAGGGAGCATTAGGGCTTCTAGGGAGAGAAGCTAGGAGGAGATCCCTTAAGGATAGCTTAGGGGTAGCTTCCTGGTGGTGGAAGTAACATAAACCAGTAAAGGATCATAAAAGCCTGTACATAAGGTATCTCTTCACATTGTCCTTATTTACAGCATGAATCTAATTGTAAAATAACATTACAACATAAAGAACCATGCCTAGGCCAGATGTGTTGGTTTTCTACTGTGTAATGGACCCAAAAAGTGTTGGAATCGAAAATGAGTTTCTTTTCCTTTAAGTCAAATTTGAATTTGCTCTAGTAGCCTAAAAGACACCCTAGTGGAGAGTCCTCTGGGATGCTCATCATTGTCCCCACGTCTAACAAGGATTTCTACAGGACACAGAAGACTTTCTAAATCTAGTAAGAGAGAAAGCAACTAGGCCCTTGCTATTTTTTCCCCTTTTAGTTTCTCACTTCCTGCAAAGAAGGTATAAGTATAGTTAGCAAGTTATGAGAGTGGATTATAAGTGTTTTCCAGTGAACAAAATACGACAAAGGAAGTATTTTTTTAACTAAGTGTAGAAGGGAAAGTGTAAATAAAGTGACAAGAAAAAAAAATGTCGTTTTGAAAAATAATAACTTTAGAGCCCAAAACAAGAGAAGGCAAGACCAAGATTCCCCCAGGGTGGGCCTCCAACCTACAATCCTAAAAGAAATGTCAGTGCCAAAAACCCTCGAGAATCCAGGAAGCTACTAAAAATACCAAATGTCTAAAACCCGCAGTACTTGAATATCGGCCAGTGAGGGTCTCTACAACTAATGCCAGAAGACCCAGAGTATCTGGGAGACAACCAATGCTGAAAACCCCAGAGCATCCTTGGAGCAGCCAACAGAACCCCAAAGGCCTGGTTGGGGTCACAGAACAATGTGACTCTGGCATTTCAGAGTCCTGCAAACAAAACATTAATTTTAGGACTGAAAATAAAATGACTGGTGGGGCAATAAAACGGAGCCAAAAGAAAAAGGACCAGGGAAGGGGTAACGAGGGTGTGTTTCAGGGCATTCAAAGGACAGGGGACTTTAAACTGACCATTTAGCCAGAGGCTTTTATTCCCTAGCTCACCCAATACTATGGGAAGTGGGGAAGTGAGGACACTCATCAATCCACAGGAGCCAAAATGGCGCTGACGAATCTCCCACGTGGGACCCAGTGAGCTTTCTTCAGGTTCCCCAGGTTGGGTGGGCTCAGCTGTTACAGTGGGAGTGGCCAGTACAGGGACCAGTAACCCGCTAGCCTGCTGGTTACTGGTCAGAGTGGCAGGTATTGTACAAGACAACAGTACTATGATCGCTTGCCTGTCCACTCACCTCCACCACCTGTCTGGAAAAATGAGGGCTCTGAAAAGAGCCTTTGCTTAGTGCTGTAACTCTTGCAGGGTCAGCAGCTCTTCAGTGTTACAGCCTCAGTGTTACAACTCTTGCAACCTCAGTCACTGACCCCTTTATCATCTCTCTTCTTCTCTTTGCTCATCATCTCACTGGTGGCTGTCTCTTGCCACAACTTTGCCAACTACTAACCACTGCTTCTCTCATCGTCATCTTCTCTCTTCAGCCCCACTTTGGGTACCACTTGATGTAGGGTGAGCAAGCCCTAAAATTGAGGCTTAGCCTTGGAAGTTTCTTGGCTTTGCTCAGTGAAGAATTCAAGACCAAGCTGGTAGTAGAAGAAAACAGCTATATTGAGGCAGCAGAGTTACAGCTCTGTGACTTCTCCTGCAAAGCAGCACTACTCCATAGGCAATGTGTTGAGAGCAGCAACTCAGGGACAGTTCTACAGTCATATTTATACCCACTTTTAATTACATGCAAATTAAGGGAAGAGTTATTCAGAAATTTCTAGAAAAGGGGTAGTAACTTCCTTGGAAAGGAAGGAAGGGGCAGTAAGTTTCGGGTATTGCCATAGCAATGGTAAACTGTCATGGTGCCAGTAGGTGTGTCTTATGGAAAAGTGCTTTCAGTGCCTCTTCCTGTTTCAACCAGTCTTCAATCGGGTCCAGAGTTGAGTCCCACCTCCTACCTCAGTTTGGCAGTTTCTTACAAAGCTAAACATTATGTAACATTACTAGAAAATCCAGCAACTGCACTCCTAGATATTTACGAAGCTAATTTGAAAACAAGTCCCAAGAAAATATGCATATAAATGTTTATAACAGTTTAATTCATAGCTATCAAAAACTAGAAACAACCAAGATGTTTTTCTATATCTGAATTCATAAATACACTCTAGTATATGTTAATACACACAGTGCAATGTCACTGAGTGATAAAAAGAAATGAGTTATTAAGCCACAAAATGGCATTAATAAATCTTAAGTGTATATTACTATGTGAAAGAAGCCAATTCGAAAAGGCCATGTAATATGTGGCTCCATTTACATGACATCATGGAAAAGACAACATGATAGGGATGATAAACATATCAGTGGTTGCTAGCAGTTCAGGTGGGTGAGGAGAGTTGAATAGGTGAAATTATGCTATATGACATTGTAATGTTGAATACAAGACATTAAGCAGTTGTGCGGTAGCTCACGCCTGTAATCCCAGCACTTTGGGAGGCCAAGGCAGGCGGATCATGGGGTCAGGGTTTCGAGACCAGCCCAGCCAACATGGTGAAACCCCATCTCTACTAAGAATACAAAAAATTAGCGGGGCATGGTGGCAGGCACCTGTAATCTCAGCTACTCAGGAGGCTAAGGAAGGAGAATCACTTGAACTGGGAGGCAAAGGTTGCAGTGAGCAGAGATCACACCATTGCACTCCAGCCTGGGTGACAGGGTGAGACTCCATCTCAAAAAAAAAAAAAAAGTGGGGAAAAATGGACAAATTGCCCATGCAGAAGAATTCCAAATAATTTATGTTGCTATTCTGTCCCCAAGGAGGTAAAGCATAGCTCCCCACTCTCTTAAGTGTGGGCTGTACATAGTGACCTTCTAAAGAGTATAGTATGTAAGGGAAGCATGGAAAGAGTAACTATACAGTGGAGAAACCTGACAAGCTGATGATATTTAGGCAAAGTTGAAGAAACTCAGCCAGCGGATGAAAGTCCACATCAACAGTGATAAGTCACATTGAAAGCATGTACCCTGAATATGATAGAATGAAAATGGAACATTGCCTCTATGGTTCTCCTCCCAAAAACATTTAACCCAAGTCTAATCATAAGAAATACATCCTACAAATTCCAATTTAGGGACATTCCAGAAAATGCCTGAGCAGTGCTTTTCAAAACTGCCAAGGTTATCCAAAACAAGAAAAGTATTAGAAACTGTCACGGCCAAGAGGAACCTAAACAAACATGACACTAAATGTAGTATGGTATCCATTAAATGTAATGATACCATGAATAGAAAAAAAAGGACATAAGAAAATATGAATGAAGTGTGAATTTTATTTACTAATAATGTATCAATATTGATTCGTTAATTATAAAAATCATACTATATTAATGTAAAATAATAATGAAGGAAATGGTGTGCAGTATATGAGGAATCTATGTAATATCTCCATAGGCCTTTTCTGACCCATTCTAACATTAAAAGTTAATTTTAAGAAAACAATTTGCCAACTTCTGGGGATGATAAAGAAACAATTCATCTTCTTGAAAACTAGTAAATTAAGGAAAACAATCATGCATTTATCCTGTCATTCCTAAATAAATTGGACCCTGAGTAATTTTGGTAGCTTTGTAATATGGCAATGTGGCTGAGATGAATTATGTACTTGAGAATTCCCTTTCCTATGTGTTTTCAGTTAGGCTGGGTGAAAAAGATAATCGAAGGCGCATGCAGTATGAGACCTGTAGTGGCTGCCAGCACAGTGGACAGGAGAGACCAGTCTTCCTAGAGTCAAGCTGCTTGAGAATGTAGCCCAAAGCGAGTGGTAAACTTCATCTTTGGCTACATATCAGCAAGATACTGATATTCAATAAACTAGTACAATAAGGGAAAGTTGAAAATAATTTTGAAAGGAGAGAGTGAGCAAGACAGAAAACAGTCTTTTATAACCTAGTTTAGAAAGTGACATCCCATCACTTTTGCCATATTCTATTCCTTATAAGAGAGTCATTGGTCCTAGTTTGCACTCAAGAGGAGGGGATTACATCTAGCATGAATACCAGGAGGCAGGGATCACTGAGAGCCATTTAGAATCTGCCTACCACAGTTTGCCTTGTGACTCCCCACTGACTCACATCCTTCCACATACAAATCACACTTAGCCCCTCCCAGAGTCCCCACAATTCTCATCCCATCACACCATCAGCTCAAAGGCTAGAATATGACACCCTGCAAATCAGATTGTATACAGACGGGGCTCCTCGGGTATAGTAACTATTTATTTTCCTTCTTAAAAATTAAAGATGCTTAATTTCCAAATCTGAAATTTAAAAATATTATGAACTTCAAGGTAAATGCATCCTTCTTGTCATTAGCAAATTGTACACGATCCATCATAGATATTCCAAAGCAAATATTTAAGTGCTAAAGAGGAGATATTTTAGGAGAGCTTAATTAACAATTGCCAGGTATATTGATTAATCTTGACAAACGACTTTATTAAATGTTAATGAGAATCTAGAAGACTGACAACAATTTCTGAAGTTAGGTGGCAGATCAAGACTCAGATACTTGATTAATCCTAATTCTTCCCTGTCCTATTTTAGTGTGTCAATATGACATTTGTGACATTTGTCAACTGATATCAAAGAAGTAAAAAAGAGAAAATGTATTATGCTCCCTAAAATAGTTGAAACTTTCATTCACAAATGACAGAAGCACACTTTAAACTAGTATAAGCAAAAATGGAATAAGAAATTTACTTGTTCATGCAACTGAGAAATGTAAGGCAGAGCTGGATTCAGATGCAAATGAGACCTCAAACGATATTGTCAAGCGTTTCTGCTTCCCTTTCTCTCCAGCTCTCAGAACCACTTTTATAAGAGTGTCAGAAAATTCTCCTCTTTAGGCACATATCAAATGACCACAGAACACACAGAAAGATCTCCTTTTTTGAGTTAGTATATAAAAATTTCAGAGAAGGCCTCTGATTGGTCCAGCCTGGATCACATGTTCGTTGGGCTGATTTTTTAATTAAGAAGAAGGGTACTGTCATCACAAACACACCAGAACTGGAGTAGAAGAGGGCCAGTCCCCTAAGGAAAGGCAAGGAATAGGGTAGAGCAGGTGGGGAGGGGATCTTACCAGAGGAGGAAAGAAAAAGCTGGACAGGTTAAAACAGTTTTGTTATGCTGTCTTAATAGTAAATCGAAATCAATTATTATGTGAGTTATCCAGCTACAGCTAAAATGTATGAAGATACCAACATTTCAGTTCAAGCAAGTTTACCTCGGCCAAGATTTCTCTGCTTTCAAAAACTAATAATCTTCATAGTCATTCATATCTATTATGTATTTAAACTTTCAATTTGTTGGTATTTAGTGCTACACACCATCACTAGAAGAAGAATTATATGTATTTGCTTTTTAATCTGAGTAAAGATTTACCTTATCTTAGTCTGAGTTCACTGCTGTTGTAGTAGATGTTTAAATAGTTTTTAGATATGACTCAACTGTAAAAGTTCTCTAATATAACTCTTCCAATAAAAAACATGGTATATGCAAACACAACACATTTATAAAAGTAATCTAGCTCCTGTAAGAAGGTAATACTACTGAAATGTTGTTGATACATTGTTTTAAATTGTTTTCAACTATTTTCTTTGAAAATAAAATGATAAAAAAACTCAAAAATGAATAACTTGATGAGTTACTTTAAGATGAACTCACTTATAACTACCAAGCAGATCATAAAGTAGAATTTTGCAAGCCACCCAGAAACTCCTCCATGTAACTCATCACAGTAATAAGTCCCTTATTCTCCTAAATTTAATCACTGTTCTGACATTTGTAACTTTCACTTCCTTCTGTTTCATTATCATATTATCACCTAAGTATGCATCCTTAGACACTATAATTTAATCTTGCACCCTCTTTAAGAATCTGATGTGTCTTTTAAGTCTCTTTTAATTTATAGGTTCCTCCCTCACCCCTTTCTTCTTATAATATATCTTTTAAATAACTCAGTGCATTTGAACTATAGAATATCCTAGCAGGTTCCTGTAGCAGTTTAATTATTTCAAGTCTGTTCCTTCAGTTCTCTTAATTATTGTGTAAATTGCTAATAATCCTGAATAAATCCTTTTCTGTTTAAACTAGTCAGAGTGGGTACAAATGCCCATAGCTAAAAAATACATGTATAGTAGAATATAAGATGAGGATGAAAGTTATCTGTAAGAAAATTTTTATTGAAATTTTATTTAGAAATAAATCTGGCTCATGCCTATAATCCCAGCACTTTGGGAGGCCAAGGTGGGTGGATCATGAGGTCACGAGTTTGAGACCATCCTGGCTAACACAGTGAAACCCCATCTGTACTAAAAATACAAAAAATTAGCCAGGTGTGGTGGTGGGCGCCTGTAATCCCAGCTACTCGGGAGGCTGAGGCAGGAGAATGGCGTGAACCCAGGAGGCGGAGGTTGCAGTGAGCCAAGATTGCGCCACTGCCCTCCAGCCTGGGCAACAGAGTGAGACTCCATCTCAAAAAATAAATAAATAAAAATAAATAAATCCACATTATTAGAAGTAATATTGCAGCTTAGTTTCTTCATGTCATGTAGACACTAAGACAACTCTTTCTAAAAGTGTTTATCTTGTATTAGAGATCCATATGCAGATCTCTATCAATGAGATTATAGTAGGTAAGAATATGTGATGATATAGGTGAAAATCTCTATGCAGAGATGAAAAAAAATGTGGCAAAATTTAGGTTTGTAATATTTCCAGTAAAACCCAAATTAGCTTTAGAATTTGAAAAGCAAATATGATTTCACCTTTAATGAGCATAAACAATGTACATGATACCACCAAGAAATAATGGTAATCACCTGTCCTTTTACTTCACTGAAATGATCATATAACTTAAGGAAAAAGATGAAAGACTCAAACATAGACAATACCCTTAGCAAAAGGCAAAGTCTGCAAGTGTGAAGTGACTTTAAGTGTAATTACTACTAGATTTAATGTAGTAAAGATTAATGAAGATACATAAGTATTCCTTAAAGCTAGCTAGAAAATAGCAAGTAAGGCATTGACAAATGGAATGTCATCATTCTAATGCAATACTTTTATTGACTACCCTTATTCAGTAGGTACAAAAGGAAATACAGAGGAAATGGCTAGATAATAATATAATAAACTTACCACATATTGTATATGTTTTCCATCTAACCAGGCAATGGTCCAAAAATAAAATTAATGTTTTAGCCAATGTATTCTTGGCATTACCCAGAGTTGTTGAAAGTTCTTCAATAACAGAAACAATAAGAAAAGAGTGTTGAGATACATAACATAGGATAGGAATGTGTAAATCATGTCATAACAGAGATACTAATCGAAATAATGCTAAACTATCTGCACATTCACACATTATAAAGTAATATAAAGAAGGATCTATTCCAAAATCTCCAGGTTGGAATGATTCACTCTTTGTAGTCTAGGCATTTGGTTGGTCAGTTATGTCTTAATACCAAAATTCACTTATACATTAACATATGTCTATACAATACTGAAAGACAGCAGCCTACAGTAGAAATGACAGATGTATGGCAGACACTGTGTTATTTGCACCAAATATGTCAGATTCTCCTAACTAATGATAGAACTCTTTCCTGAGGACATGGGCAAAGATTCAGAATCTCAACTCAGGGATCCAGGCAGCTACTACTAATGGAACAAATATGGATGATCCTTGAGACTGTGTCTATTTGCCCTCCCTGGCCTGCAGCAAATAGGCAGAAGGATAACCTTGAATTATTTGAAAAGAGATAAGCTAAAAATACCTGGTAATAAGCAGTAGAAACAAGTATCATTAAAATTTCCACCGAATGATGCTTCATAATGGAAAAATTATTAACTTGAGTTTGAAAAATCATGTTTCCTCGACTGGTATGATAAGTAGTCAATGATTTAAATCCCTTGTTTTTCAAATCATAGTCTACCTAATCTTTCATACTCCATAGAGTGCTTATGTTAATTCTCATAAAAATAATATTTTATAAAAAGTAAGGTACTGCTATGAGCATGTTTTTGAAGGAAGCAATGCATGTTTGTGAAGGAAACACAAATGTAACATAGACTAACCATAATGCACCAAAATTTAATATATAAAAGCATGTTTCTTTGAAAATGCAAATTCAATTTTTACCTATTTTGAACTTCTACACTAGGTGATGCACCTTTGGAGATTACACTCCTATGCAGTAGTCCAAAATATGAGCTCTGGAATCCTAGTGCCAGGGGTCAAATCATGGCCCTCTCACTCCCTAACTGACCTTGGTGACTTCTCTAAGCCTGAGTTTTCCCATCTATAATATGAAGTAAAAATATTCGCTGTGTCATTGTGAAGTTGTATAAACTCATGATATATTATAATGCAACAGTACTACACCGTCTTCAACTAGTGAACACTCAACAAGATTTAGAAGCTATTGTTTTTATTATTGTTATTGTTGTCATTGTAATACAAAGATCAATATGACTAATTTAATATTCTCAAATCCTCTTTCAAGAGTCTGGGAGCATAGGGTGGGAGGGGAGGTGGAGAATGGGGAAGTGGGAGAAAAAACAGAATACATCTAACAGAATAATATGAGAGATAGAATAATATTGGTATATTGATATAAAAACTGTTGTATCAATTCAACTGGTATCAGAATTCAAGTTCAGGTGAAAGGGGTAAGAAGGTCTTCATCGAGAAGATGAAATTTTGAGAAAGGCATGAGATGGTGCCTATGATTTCACAGACAGAAGGGTCAACATGAGCAAGCTGGGAAAGAAAGCAGAGGACATGTTTGGAGACTAATGAGTCAGAAATTAAGAATAAGTAAGGAAAAATGTGAAAATATAATTTGAAAGTTAGGCTGAACCATATGCTAACGGGTCAAGATACTGTGCTGAAAGTTTGAAATTGAATAAAATGAAGTTAGAAACTCAGCATGTAATACAGAGCTGGAAGTCTGTTTATAGTAATAAATCATAACCGGATATTTTTATGGGACAATGACGACTCCCCACACCCAAAGTCAAAGGCCAGTCAAGTGTGCTTTTTTATTCTTTTACTTTGAATTATAGTAAATATTATTTTTGCTAATATTTCTAAATTACAGTTTTGCAAAATTTAATCTCAGAATTTGCACAATGTTTACTCTAAACTGTTCGTTACCCTCTCAAATGATAATCAATGAAAATATACCATATAAAAGAAGTATACATAACTGCTGTTTTAAAACATATATATGATACCCAGATAATAATCCACATTAAAAGTGACATGTTCAAAATCGAAAGATAATCTTCAGATATTCTTTTCTTATTACAAGGAATTATGAACCTCTGAAATTTGTATTTATCTAAGTAGCACTGGACTTGGCTTTATAAAGACTTGAAAACAGGCATATAAGCTTCTCTTCAATCAAGGTTATCTACATAAAGAATCAAGATACATCATTTTTTAAAATAATAAAATAAAATAACATGTTAAATGGCAACAATAAAGTAAAAAATAAAGGGAGCTAACCTTTTTTGAAAGTCATGTAGTTTACATCCCACGTCTCACTGAATCTGCCCAGCAGCTCCATTTTTACAGATCAGAGAGGTTATCAAGATGTCATCTTCCCAACAGGTGAGGCTAAGCCCGGACTCGGGAGCTAGAAGTTCAAATGCTAGTGCTGCCTCTAAAGGCTTTGTGATCTTAGGCAAATGCTTAAGCCTCTTTAAGTCTCAATTGCTTCATCTGTTAAACTGGGAATATAACAGTATTTGATAAACCCAGATGTTGTGAAGGCAAACTAAAGAGTATGTATGAAATAATTACACCCTATGCTAGCATTTACTCGAAGTATGTTCTGAGGAATTCAAGTCCTGGAAGATTGTTGTGACCACAAATGAATCTATAGTTTTACAGATTGGCTCTTGGGAATGACTATATATAATTTTTACCCTTTGGAGATTTATAGTGTTAAGACTCTGATAAATCTTGTAGTCAAATATTTTAAAATGTAGCTTTAACTTCACTTAACCCATAATTTTTCAAATTTATTTTTACATAGAATATTATTTTACTCTTTTCCCTGTCATTGCTTTTACTGTCTTTTATTCTTTTTTCTTCCTTTCTTTCTTTGTTCATTTTTATGCAGTATTTAAGCCCCTATAGCCAAAGAAAATTATTCCACATAATATTTTTTCTAGGAAGCACTTTATAACACAGTTAGCTGGCATTCATAGCAGGCATGAGAGAGTTAAACAATCAGTAATATAAAAGTTCAAATGTGGAAGAGATATATGAGAAACGGCATGACCTAAGAGGCCTTACAAAAGAAACTTGACGCAGAGATAAAAACTTAGACAAACAGAAAGAAAGGCAGACTTACATGGGCAGAGTAAACACAGTTTAAATGGAGAGTTCATAAAGATAATAATATTGATGGTGATGCCAGATATGATGGCTATTACATACCAAACACATAGTATTCATCAGGCATTATCTCCTTTAGCAGGTGAGAAGTCTGGTGAAGTAGACTAGCACCAAAGTTGAGAAACTCTGAGTACTATCTTAGATAGCTATCTTGTTGATAAAATCCCTGGAGAATTTAAGTGTTCAATCAATTCAAAAAGCATTCATTGAAAACTGATCTTCTAAGCACTATGCTAGATACTTTGTGTAAGAGAAGTGAAGAATTGGTATGCTGAAAGCAAATTAAAAGGCAGTAAGTTGGAGGAAAGAGAATATAGGTAGGGAGACCAGATAGCAAGATACCATGTGAATCAAGGTATAAAATGATGAGGGCCTGGAGACAGTCAGGATTAAGGTAGAAAACAAAGAAAAGATTAGATGAGAAATCAGTTCTGGGTGTCACATGATTAAAAGAGTGATAATTGAGACTAAGAATGGGTTAGCCCTCTAAAGAAGGATCTTTAAACTGCAGATTTTGGTACATTAGGGTTTGTCAAATGGGTTTAATGGATCACAACCAATATCTTACTGCATTCGAAGAAAAAGAAAATAAAACACCTGAGTGTACCTACACCCTAAGTATTGTTTCATGAAACTTTTATTTCAGAAATACGTACTATAGATGTGTGCATTGGGTCACATGTAGTTAAAAACTTCTATGCAAATAAAGAATGAAATAAAGCAGTGAAATCAGAAAAATGAGAGAATTTTAAGGAGAAGATATCACATACCAATTACAAAAGAACTAAACACAACGATTACTTAGAGAAAATTCTTGGACTTACATGAAGTAGGGTCAATCAGAAAAGAGCAGACACTAGACTACTAAGAAATATCATATGTTTATTATTTTTTATTCATAGGCTATTAACTTAATAAACTAATATAGCTCAATCATGTGTAAAGATGACCAAATATTTTGAATTACTTTCATGTCTTTGATAGGCTTTTCTTTTCTTAGTTAGTTTCAGTTAATAATAATTCAAATATTTAAGACCTGTAAACTATTGAGAAAATCTATAATTTATGAAAATATGACCCCTAACAAATAAAAAATAAATCACTAGTCATATAGACATGCAGAAAGTGTCCTTAAAAGGATTAAGATCCAGTTCCATTCATACCAAAAGCCTTTGACAAGGCAAAAGTTATGCTATTCTTCCAAAAACTGTACCTTGATTTATTGATGTTTATTATCCTTTCCGTTCAAATACTGCATCAAGCACAAGCTATTTTAAAACATTGAAAATACTGCTCTAGGTTAAGAAGAGATAAGGGACTTAGCTGTTACTGTCAGTTGTTTGTGCATTACTTTGACATTTTACAAGACAAGGCATTTGGCCATCTCTGGTTGTCTAGATCTGCAGTGGATGTATTTCAATGAATACTAAATTTGAAGAAAATTTATTGAATTTCTAGTATGCAGACATTTCAACAATATTGTAGTTTCTCACATGTAAGAAATTAACAATCCTGTAGGAGTTCTAATTATATAATGAACCACAATTAAGGCAGAATATGCTATGTGCCATTCTAGAGATAAAATCCAGGGTCAAAAGGGTTTCAGAGAATAAAGATACCTTTTATTTTTTACTATGATGATTGGTGAAGACTTCATAAGAAGCGTGACTCTTTAACTGGTTCTTGAAAAACAATAAAATTCTGACAGGTCAAAATTAGAAGTAGAGATTCATGACCTAAGAAGATAAATAAGATGAGGAAAGGAGAGATGAAGATTCACAGTCAACCAGTTTGAATACACCATAAGGTATATGTGCAGAAGGGCGGATGATGCTGTAATGAGCTACCCGGATCGCCCTCAGGAATGAAGGACCTACATTCCAGCCTCTGGAAATTCTACCAACTTACAGTCCTTAGATGTCAGCCCTCTCCAGAAATATACTATGCCTAAAAAAAGCCATTACTAAGTATATACCCAAAGGATTATAAATCATGCTGATATAAAGACACATGCACACGTATGTTCATTGTGGCACTATTCACAATAGCAAAGACTTGGAATCAACCCAAATATCCATCAGTGACAGACTGGATTAAGAAAATGTGGCACATATACACCATGGAATACTATGCAGCCATAAAAAAGGATGAGTTTGTGTCCTTTGTAGGGACATGGATGCAGCTGGAAACCATCATTCTCAGCAAACTATCACAAGAACAGAAAACCAAACACCACATGTTCTCACTCATAGGTGGGAACTGAACAATGAGATCACTTGGACTCGGGAAGGGGAACATCACACACTGGGTCCTATTATGGGGAGGGGGGAAGGGGGAGGGATTGCATTGGGAGTTATACCTGATGTAAATGACGAGTTGATGGGTGCTGACGAGTTGATGGGTGCAGCACACCAACATGGCACAAGTGTACATATGTAACAAACGTTGTGCACATGTACCCTAGAACTTAAAGTATAATAAAAAAAAATCAAAAAATAAAAAAAGCCAGCTGAATCAAGGTCACTCTCCCATCATGGGCCAGCCCACATTTAACTATTGACTGATGCAGAAGTACAAAGGCACTCACTGCAATGCAGAGCAACTCTGACAGCCATCCCAACTTCAGAGCTCCCAGTTCAGCTGAAGCCTTCGTTGAGACTACATCACATCCCAACTTCTACTGCCAAACTCTCTTTCATTTACTTCCTTGACCTCCACAGGAGTTGATCCCAACACTGCTTCCTAATAAGCTTTCTGCACACTAATATCCATCTCAGAGTCCTTTTTTGGGAAGCCAACCTATGACAAGAAGCATTGATAGAGATTTCTGATTTTTAAGATGAAGAACAGAAAGCATTCTACTCTTTTGATTCATTTTGTCCTCTAAGATACTTCCCAGAACTCACAAGTAAATAAAGAAATAGAAATTCCATATTCATTAAAACCAAGAGATATATTCGAACTCAAAGTATAATATAGAAAGAAGGAAAATAAAAACCAATGCATTTAGCAAAATATTGGCTGATTAGACTTCAAAGCACTCAGGAGAGAATAACAAAATCGATTTGCCCCACATATCCATGAAGATTGTTTAGGGACTGAACTTTGTCCCCCTAAATCCACATGTTAAAGTCTTAAATGCTCACCCCCCAACCCAGTGCCACAGAATGTAACTGTATTTGGAGATAGATCTTTATAGAGATAGGTAATTAAGCTCAAATGAAGTCCTAGGTGGGCCTTATATGACTGGTGTGCTTAAAAGAGGAAATAAGGACACAAACATACAGAGGGAAGATTACGTAAAGACACAGAAAAAGATAGTGATTTCCAAGCCAAGAGGCAAAGCCTTCAGAAGAAACCAACTCTGCCCACAATTTGATCTTGAACTTGACTCAAGAACTATCAGAAAATAAATTCTGCTGTTCAAGTCACACTGCCTACTGTGTTTTGTCATGAAGGCCCAAGAAGACTATGGCTCTTATCTCATATCTCATACCTAAAGATCTTAAGCTATTTGAGAAAACTCAAAAGAACAATTAAAGCAAGAGATTCAAAGGAAACACAACCAGCATAGAATATAACAGCAAGCTTCAAAGTAATCATCTTCAATTTTCTAAGAGAGATAAGAGAACAAGTTATATCAAGAAACAAGATACAGACCGCTATGAAGATAACAAAAAAACCCAAACAAGTTCTTTTAAATTAAAAATGTAACAGATAGAATTAGAAAAAGTTAATAGCATATTCAAAAAATAAATTTAGAAATTAGAAAATTGCCCAAAAAAATGAATAAAAAGAAAAGAGTTAAGAGAGTAGGAGAGAAAAGAAAATTAAAAGACCAGTTGAGGAAGGCCAATATTCAGCTAAAAGGGAGACCATGTGACATTGCTCTAGCTAATAAGATGTAAATGTAAGTCATTATTAGGTAGAGCTTCTAGGAAAATATTTTAAAAGAAAAAAGACTCAGAGGGCTCAAGTTTTCTGCCTGTTTTCTTTCTTTCTTCCTGTCTGAAATATAGATGAATGCTGAAAATAAAGCATTAATCTTGCAACCTAGAAGTGACGTGCATGATATAAATAGTCACATGAGAAGAACTGGAAAGTCAGAATGGAATTTGGCATAGTGAAGCCTATTCATCATCACTGAGCTGCCTATCTCTGGACTTCTAACTATGTGGGTAGCATTGAACTCCTTTATTTATAAGGCACAGTGTAGCCAAGTCTTCTATAATTAGCCAATGCAGTACTATTTCATTATTATAGTATACTATTTGACTCAGAAGATATTTAAAACATCATAAATAAAAACTCTAAATATTAACAAAAAACTATATTACCAAAAATAGTATGTATTGGAAATGTGGGGATGTATTCGAGTTCTCCAGAGAAACAAAACCAATAGGAGATAGATATAATAGATGATAGATAGATAGATAGATAGATAGATAGATAGATAGATAGATACATACATACATACATACATACATACATACATACATAGTAGATTGATGCGGACAGAGAGATTGTGAGAAATTGGTTCACATGATTTTGAAGGATAAGAAGTCCCATGATCTACCATCTACACGTAAGTAAGTATATTCCAGGCCAAGGCAGGAGAAGATGCAATGAGAAGTTCCAACTCATACAGTGAGGCAGGGAAAAAAAAAAAAAAAGGCAAATTCCTCCTTCCTCTACCTTTTGTTCTATTCAGGCCATCAACACTGAACAGATTAAATGATGCCCACTCACATGCAAAAGAGCATCTACTTTACTCAGTCCACTGATTCAAATACTAATCTCATCCAGAAACCCCCAGAGATACACTCAAAATGTTTAACCTGGATACCCCTTGGTCCAGTCAATGTGACACATAACATTAATCATCACAGGGGAGGTGCAAGACAGCATAAATTCTGATCTATGATATTCAAGCTTAAATAAATGCCTTAAACTAATGAATTGAGAGAGAGCAGTGTAAGTATATAACTTAAAAATATAAAGTAACTATTACAAAAGAGTGAAAGTGGCTGCCAAAGGAAGCTGTGGTTTGAAAATAAAAAGACATGAAGCAGGAGAATGAATTTTTAATTGTAATCCTTTTAACACTATTAGACTTTATTAAATGTTCCGCATGTATTTTTTTTATTTAGAAAGTATTTGAAGATAAGGAATGGATTCCAGTAGTCCTTTACTATGCCCTTATCCATTAGCTTTCAGACTTAAAAAATTTAATAAAGGGCACTCTCATTTTGTTAAGTGGCCAATGAACATTTTAAGTCAGCACTCCAAGTGACTTCACATATAAAATCAGAAAAGTACAAACTATTTTAAATTTCACAGTACTCTTTTAGGATGGTTGGTATTCAAACATCTACATGTTCCACATTTTAACTACCCAGTGTCCCAGTGATGGATTTCCAGTTTTACTTTCCCATTGTCCCAGTGATGGATTTCCAGGCTTACTTTCCCACTGTCCCAGTGATGGGAATCTAGGATTACCTACCTATAGGCCCAGCTTATCCATCTCTGTCCAGGTGGCAGACATCCAGGCTGCCTTCAACTCTTGCCTTGATAAACATTTCTGCAAAGAAAATCCTAAATCCTCACGTGTCTCCTCAAGCTCCCTGAGATATGTACTCAGAAGTAGAAAGGTAGGGTTGTAGGATACACTTATACTTAATCTGAATAAATCATGTCAGATCCACTACCACTACCACTACCACTAGAAGTGCAATAGAGTTCTTAGGCCTTCGTATCTCAGTTGCTATTACCTAACTTTCAAATGCTTGCCAGTCTATAATCATTTACAGTTACAGCTGAATGATGCTTGAACTTGAATTTCTTAAATTACTCACCATTCTGACCATCTTATCACATGCCTCTTAATTTTCTAAGTTTACTCTTCTGTAATTTCATGTTCATCTATTTTTGTCTGTTCCCTGAGGTGCCTGTTTCTAGTTGATTTTTAGGAGGTACTTGTGTAGTTTATCTATTAAACACTAGTTGCCGTTAGATTTTGAAAATGTTTTCCCACTTATTATCAGTTAATTTTATTCAATGAGTTCTTTATTAAACAGAATGTTTATTTTTATGTAATGTTATCAATTTGCAATTTTATTTTTTTTTAAATTTTTCAACTTTTAAATTCAGGGAGTATATGTGCAGCTTTGTTACCTGGGTATATTGCATGATGCTGAGGCTTGGGTATAAATGATCCCATCACCCGGGTACTGGGCATAGTGCCAACAGTTTTTCCACATCTGCTCCCCGCCCTCCCTGTCCACTCTAATAGTCCCGAGTGTCTATTGTTGCCATCTATATGTTCATAAGTACCCAATGGTTAACTTTCACTTATAAATGAGAACACGCAGAATTTGGTTTTCTGTTTCTACATTAATTTGCTTAGGATAATGGCCTCCAGCTGCATCTATATTGCTGCAAACACATGATTTCATTCTTTTGTATGGCTTCATAGTATTCCACGGTGTAGATGCGCCACATTTTCTTTATGCAGTCCACTGTTGATGGACGCCTAGGTTGATTCTGTGTCTTTGTTATTGTGAATAGTGCTGCACTAAACATGAGAATGCATGTGCTTTCAGTAGAACAATTTGTTTTCTTTTGGGCATATACCCAGTAATGGAATGCTGGGTCAAATGGTAGTTCTGTTTTTTAAGTTCTTTGAGAAACCTCCAATCTGCTTTCTACAGTGGCTGAAATAATTTATATTTCTACTAAGAGTGTAGAAGTGTTCCCGTTTCTCTGCAGCCTCACCAATATCTGTTGTTTTTTGACTTTTCAGTAATAGCTATTGTGACTGGTGTGAGATGCCATCTCATCTCATTGTGGTGTTTTGTTGTTGTTGCTGTTGTTTTTTGAGATGGAGTCTCACTCTGTGGCCCAGGCTGATCTCAGCTCAATGCAACCTCCACCACCCTGCCCCGAGCTCAAGCTATTCACTTGCCTCAAGCTCTCGAGTAGCTGAAATCGCAGGCACATGCCACTAGGCCCTGCTAATTTTTGTAATTTTAGTAGAGATGGGGTTTCACCATGTTGGCCAGACTGGTCTCAAAGTCATGACCTCTAGTGTTCCGCCTGCCTAGGCCTCCCGAAGTGCTGGCGTTACATTATTGTGTTTTTGATTTGCATTTATCTAATAATTAGTGATATGCAGAAATTTTTTAATTTTTAAGTTCTGGGGTACATGTGCAGGATGTACAGGTTGGTTACATAGGTAAATATGTGCCATGATGGTTTGCTGCACCTATCAAACCACCACCTAGGTATTAAGCCCAGCATGCATTAGCTATTTTTGGTAATGCTCTCCTTCCCTCTACCCCACTCCCTGTGTTCTTGATTTAGCTCTCAGCTTGAACAGTATTGGTATATAGAAATACAGCTGGTTTTTGTACACTGATTTTGTATCCTAAAGATTTGCTGAAGTTGTTTATTGATTCCTGGAGCCTTTTGATGGAGTCTTCAGGGTATTCAAGGAATAGAATTATATCATCAGCAAGAAGAGATAGTTTGACTTATTTTCCTATTTGGATGCCTTTCTCTGGCCTGATTGCTCTGACTAGTATTTCCAATGCTATGTTGAATAGGAGGGGGAAGAGTAGGCATTTTTGTCTTATTCCAGTTATCTAGGAGAATGCTTCCAGTTTTTGCCTGTTCAGTATGTTGTTGGCTGTGGGTTTGTCATAAGTGGCTTTCATCATTTTGAGGTAGGTTGCCTAGTTTCTTGAGGGTTTTTACCATGAAAGAATGTTGGATTTTATCTAAAGCTCTTTTTGCATCTATTGAGATGATCATATAGTTTTTGTAACATAATTCTGTTTATATGATGAATCACATTTACTGATTTGCATATGTTGAACCAACCTTGCATCCTGGGAATGAAGCCTACTTGATTATGGTCAATTAACTTATTGATGTGCTGCTGAATTCAGTTTGTTAGTATTTCGTTGAGGTTTTTTGTATCTATGTTCATCAGGAATATTGGCCAGTAGTTTTCTTTAGTGGTTGTGTCTTTGTCAGGGTGTTGCTAGCTTCAAAAATGAGTTAAGAGGGAGATCCTCCTCCTCAAATTTTTGAAATAGTTTCAGTAGAACAAGTACCAGGTCTTCTTTGTACACCTGATAGGATTTCGCTGTGAATCCTTCTGGTCCAGGGCTTTTTTGATTGTTAGGTTTTTTTATTACTGATTCAATTTCAGAACTCAATATTGGTCTGTTCGGGGTTTCAATTTCTTCATGAAAGAATGTATCCATTTCCTCTAGATTTCCCAGTTTGTTTGCATAGAGATGTTCATAATAGTCCCGGAGCATTTTTTTTTATTTCTGTGGGATCAGTTGTAATGTCACTTTTGTCATTTCTGACAGTGCTTATTTCGATCTTTTCTCTTTGTAAATCTGGCTAATGGTCTATCAGTCTTGTATATTCTTTCAAACATCAACTGTTGGTTTCATAAATTCCTTATATGAATTTTTGGGTGTCAATTTCATTCAGTTCCACTCTAATTTTAGTTATTTCTTTTATTTTGCTAGCTTTAGGGTTAGTTCATCCTTGTTTTTCTAGTTCCTTGAGGTGCAACATTAGATCATTAATTTGAGATCTTCCTAACTTTTTGAAGTAGGCATTTAGCACTATAAACTTTCCTCTTAACACTGCTTTTGCTAAATCTCATAGATTAGGGTAGTCTGTGTCTTTTTTTATTTAGTTGAAATTTTTTTTTATTTCTGGCTTGATTTCATCATACACCCCAAAGTCATTCAGGAGGACATTGTTTAATTTCCATGAAATTGTATGGTTTGGGGAGATTTTCTTGCTATTTATTTTTATTTCACTGTGATCTGAGAGTACAGTTGGTAGGATTTTGATTTTTTTTAATGTATTGAGACTTGCTTTATGGGGGATTATGTGGTCACTCTTGGACTATGTTACATGTGCAGATAAAAAATGTATATTCTGTGGTTGATAGGTGGGGTATTCTGTAGATGTCTATTAGGTTCAATTTGTCAAGTGTCAAGTTTAAGCCCAGAATTTTTTCGTTAGTTTTCTGACTTGATGATCTGTCTGAAGCAGTCATTGTTGTGTTGAAGGTCCCCACTATTGTGTGAATGTCTAAATCTTATAACAAGTCTAGAAGTACTTGTCTTATGAATCTGGATACTCCAGTATTGGGAGCTTAAATATTTAGGATAGTTAAGTCTTCTTGAATTGAACACTTTATCATTATGTATTGCCCTTCTTTGTTCTTTTTTCCTGTTGTTGGTTTAAAGTCTGTTTTGTTCTGATATAAGAATAGTAATTCCTTCTCTTTTTTCTTTTCCATTTGCATGGCAGATCTTTCTCTGACCCTTTATTTTGAGCCTATGAGTGTCATTATATGTGAGATTGGTCTCGAAGACAGCAGATTAATGAGTCTTTTTTTTTATCCAATTTGCCATTCCGTGCTTTTAAGTGGGGTATTTAGATC
The DNA here is from genome assembly GCF_008728515.1 of Papio anubis. Classification (NCBI taxonomy): domain Eukaryota; kingdom Metazoa; phylum Chordata; class Mammalia; order Primates; family Cercopithecidae; genus Papio; species Papio anubis. Next base: position 90,297,229 of record NC_044980.1, on the reverse strand, counting down.
ATTTATGTTCAAAGTTAATATTGATATGTGAGGTTTCGAACCTATTGTAAAATTGTTAGCTGTTTGCTTTGTAATTCTATTATGTTTTTGCTTTAGAGGGTCTACAGGCCACGTACTTAAGTATGTTTGTGTAGTAGCAGGTATCACTCTTTTGTTTTCATGTTTAGACTTTCCTTAGGTCTCTTGTAAGGTTGGTCTAGTGGTAGCAAATTCCTTTAGCACTTGCTTGTCTAAAAAAGATTGTATTTCTCCTTCACTTATGAAGCTTAGTTTGGCAGAATTCAAAATTCTTGTTTGGAATTTCTTTCTTTTTCTTTTTCTTTTTTTTTTTGAGAATGCTGAAAATAGGTCCTCAGGCCAGGCGTGGTGGCTCATACATGTAATCTCAGCACTTTGGGAGGCCAAGGCAGGTAGATTACTTGAGGTCAGGAGTTCAAGACCAGCCTGAGCAACATGGTGAAACCCCATCTCTACTAAAAGTATGAAAATTAGTCGGGCATGGTGGCACATGCCTGTAATCCCAGATACTTGGAAGACTGAGGCAGGAGAATTGCTTGAACCTGGGAAGCAGAGGTTGCAGCAGTGAGTCAAGATCATGCCACTGCACTCCAACCTGGATGACAGCAAGACTCTGTCTCAAAAAAAAAAAAAAAAAAAAAAAAAAAAAAGGTCCTCGTTCTCTCCTGGTTTGTAAGGTTTATGCCAAGAAGTCTGCTGTTAACCTGACATGGTTCCCTCTGAAAGTGATTTACCCTTTTTCTCTAGCTGCCTTTCAGATTTTTGTTTTTTAATTTAGCATTGACCTTGAACATTCTGGTGACTATATGCCTTGGTGATGTTTGTTTTGTATAGTATCTTGCAAGTGTTCTCCAGATTTCTTGTATCTGGATATCTACCTCTCTAGTAATATTAGGGAATTTTTCTTGAATTACTCCCTCAATATACTTTCCAGGTTGTTTACTTTTTCTACTCTCTTAGAATGCCAATAATTCATAGGTTTGGTCACTTTACATAATCTCATATTTCTCAAAGACTTTGCTCATTTTATAAAATTCTTTTTTCTTTATTTTTGTCAGCCTAGATTAGTTCAAAAGACCAGTCTTCAAGCTCTGAAATTCAATCCCCTGCTTCATCCAGTGCAGTGATAAGGTTTTCGATTATATTTTGAAATTCCTTAAGATTTTTAATTCCAGAAACTCTGATTTATTTTTAAGATGTTTATCTCTTCTTTCATTTCCTAGATTGTTTAAAAGTTTCTTTGTGTTAATTTTCAGCCTTGTCTTGGATTTCATTAATTTTCAACCTTGTCTTGGATTTCATTGAGCTTCCTTGCAATTCCTACTTTGAATTCTTTATCTGTCATTTGTGAATTTCCATTTCAGTTAAGGAACCATTCCTGGAGTGCTAGTAGAATCTTTGGTGGAGTCACTATGTTCATCTTCAACTAAAATTCCAGGTGGTGGTGAGTCCAATTATTTCATGAGTCCCTTATTTCACAAAACATGAAAGCTAACTCTTTTTAAATCTTTTTTTTTTCTTGAGATGGAATTTTTGCTCTTATTGCCCAGGCTGGAGCGCAATGGCACGATCTCAGCTCTCTGTAATCTCCGCCTCCTGGGTTCAAGCGATTCTCCTGCCTCAGCCTCCGGAGTAGCTGGGATTACAGGTATGTGCCACCATGCCTGGCTAATTTTGTATTTTCAGTAGAGACAGGGTTCTCCATGTTGGTGAGTCTGGTCTCGAACTCCCGACCTCAGGTGATCCGCCTGCCTTGGCCTCCCAAAATGCTGGGATTACAGGCGTAAGCCACCATCCCTGGCCTACTTCATGTTTTAAAAGGGTTTATTTTTTGTTTTTACCCATTCAACAGAAAAAAAAAATTAGACATGGTGAAATTTACAGTCGGTGACACCATCCTTCACTCTGTCTATACCATGAGATTCTACACTTAAAGCTCAGCATTATTGGTATAAAACTTAAAGACACCATGAGGATTCTCCAGTGAAGAAAAAGGAGGAAATTAAAAACGATCTGCAAACAACTAAGAATAACTAAACATTGAATCAGACCTAAAACATCTAATTCCTCTGCACATTGCATCCCATTACTATCCAGCCAGATCAGACAACAGGGCAGTGAGGAAGAGAGAAACCACTTGGTAGATATTTTCAAGGGATTTTAACAGAATACTTTTAAATGAGAAAAAAACTCATGGTTTCTTATCTTTGCTATAAAGCAATAAAGGGGTGAGAAATATGAAATCTCAAATGGAGATATTAAATGACTGTGAATTTAAGAAAAAGACCATAATTTCTGACAAAATAGAAAAAATTAATTTGGATGTACTAGGTTTGTTTGTTTTGCTTTGTTTGTTTTAAAGGATACTTATATTTCACATTGGTCTCATTGATAAGGTGATCCAAAAAAACTTTTTTTTTTTTTTTTGAGACAGAGTCTCACTCTGTTGCCCAGGCTAGAATGCAGTGATGCCATCTTGGCTCACTGCAACCTCCATCTCCTGGGCTCAAGCAATTCTCCTGCCTCAGCCTCCCAAGTAGCTGGGATTACAGGCACTCACCACCATGCCTGGCTAATTTTTGTATTTTTAGTAGAGATGGGGTTTCACCATCTTGGCTAGGCTGGTCTCGAACTCCTAACCTCATGATCCACCCACCTCCCAATGTGGTGGGATTACAGGCATGAGAGTGAGTTATTCAGTATCATTTTAAAAAGTACAAGTGAATGTGGATCCATCTGTGGGGGGCGGAAAAAAAACTACAAAAAGACAAAGATGCAATACTCAACCCCTGCACAAGACAACACACTGGAGCTGACCAAGCACATGCTTTATAAATGCTTTTTCAAAATCAATTGTTAGAACACACAAGAAACTGGTTTGTTCTTATTGTTTATTTTGATTGTGTCATTCCTTGCACATCACCTCCTCCTCGTCCTGGCATTTCGCATAGTGAGAAAAGTCATCGAAGATGGACGTTGTGTGCTTGTAGGAAGCTGATAATTTTCAGCACTTGTTTTTCTTTTTCTAAAGGCACCTCCTGTGTTTTATGGTTTATGACTGGCTTGCTGTCATGATTCTCCAGTCTGATGTGCCTGAGCTGGTTATTGGGCACATCACTGACAAAAATTCACTCGATATCAAAATTTCCCTTCCATTTGTCTTGAGACCAGACTCCAGCACTGGTGCTGCTGTCCACAGAGCACTTCATCTCGGCCACCCCACAGAAATACCCACTCCCACTGATGCTGAAGAGCAGGTAGGCAGGCCCTTTGCTGCTTATGGAGCTGAATGCACTGTTCAAGTACATAGTGCATGATCTGTACTACACAAAATGGAGTACTTTTAATGGAGTAGTGAATGTCATCCTCAGAATAGCTCTTTATAATGCACACATGTCCAGTTTTGAGATTCCAGTCAAATTCTTTAGGATTATAATTATGGGCAGCTTTCAGTTTTTTTTACACTTGGGGCAGAATTAGTCTTGGTATTTCCAGGAGAGTTACTATCACTGTTGGCCCCTCTTCTCTGCCCAAATGCCATATTTCCATGTGAGGAATGATCCAGTAGGTCTGGAGTGACTGATGAGGGTTCTGATACTGTGGTTGAGCCAAAGCAGGAAGCTTCATTGGGAGAAGATGAGGCACCTTCTGGAGTTGTGAGGATAGTGTCTTCTGGGGGTCTGGGGTCTTCAGCACAGGCCCCTTGTTTTCCCTGGTGTCAATATCCATGTTATGCTTTATAGATGGAGTGGGCAGTGCACCCCCTATGACAGGCCCACTCTTTGTTTCCATTTTAGGCCATGGTTTTGCAGGCTTGCTGGCAATGGCAGCCCATGAGGTCAGCTTTGAAACTGCCATGTTCACATATGCCCCATCATTGCCAGAAAGGATGCCAATCAGTGCCACACTGCTGACGACAGAGCCTACTGTCCTTGACTGCAGAGGAGCTGACATCCCAATCTTCAGGCTGACCATGTCCTGCTACAGGCTGTTCACCCCAGAAGCCTTGCTAAAGGTGTCACTGTGAAAGCCCATCTGCCCATCAACCACTGTACAGCCCAGGGAGCTTGGGGGTAGGTGTAGCTGCTCCCATATGTAGAGCTCTGAATCTGCTACCCTTGAGACCCACTTGTCCTCCCTGCCAAGAATACAGGGTTTGGGGGTAAAAATTAAACCTGTGCTGATAGATTTTGCTCTCCAGACTCCAAGGCTACCCCAAAACAGAACTGTGCATAAAATTATGATCTCTGTTACTGAGCTGTTCATAGGTGGTGAGGTGTAGAATCAAAGGGTCCTTGCAGTGGACCACAGAGCCTCATTGAGGGATTAAGGAACTCCAGTGGATGGTGGGTAATAGCTGTAGTGAGACTAAGGGCTCACTACATTGTCCAGGCTGGTCTCAAACTCCTGGGCTCAAGCAATCCTCCTGCCTCAGCCTCCCAAGTAGCTGGGATTATAAGCATGTGCCACCAGGCCTGGCTATCTTGCCATTTCTTTCCCAGTATCTACCTACTGAACAAAATTGTGAAGACAAAAGGGCAAGAACTGTGGTGATCTTGTTTACTAATGCTTATCCCAGCTCCTTCCATGGGGTAGACAGGTGCTCAATGAAGTCTGCAGAATCAGTAAATAAATGGAAAGAATGGGTATTTCATACATAACTGGAAATTTATATAATAAATAAAAGCCTATGAGAAAAACTAGATTTAGTTTTAACTAGTTTTACCTTATAAAATAAGTGAAAGAAAGGGCTAATGGTGATGAAAGGATAAATAAAATATAAAACCATAGAGAAAATCAACAAGGTCAACGTCATTTTTAAAAATTTTTTATAAAATTGATAAACTCCTAGCAAGATGGCATAAGTAAATTACTGACATCAAATATGAGATAGGGGACATTATTATAGATACTATAGAAATTAATGAGATAATAGAAGATGTTCTAAAAATTTTATGTTAATAAATTTGTCAACTTAAATGAAATGGACAAATTTAGAAATAGGTAAACAAATTTTGATATGTTGATACAATGAAATACTGCATAGCAATATAAATAAATGAACTATTACCAGATACAATATGGATCTCAAAAACATTTTGTAAAGTGACAGAAGTCATCCCCAACATAAAACACACTGTATATTTCTATCTGTATGAAGTCAAAGAACAGACAAAAATCATCAATGGATACAAACAAAAGAATAGTGATTTTCATTTGGGGGATCTTTGGGGGTGGTATGAATGGAAAAGGAAATGAGGGAACTTTCTAAAACAGCCGTTCTCAATTAGATGCTGTGAGAGAATTAGGCCTCACAGAAAATAATTTGAGACACTATTTTCTTAATTAGTCTAATAATGATACATAGTATTCTTGATGCACAAGAGGTAAACTGATTAATTAGAAACAGTGCGTGCCTTTGGGCACGACGATTTAACTCCCTTCTAGATCCCCAGTTGAGAGGTACTGTCTGAGGCTGCACTGTTCCATATTGTAGCCACTAGCCACATGTGGCCATATGAATTTAAATTTAAATTATTTAAAATTAAATAAAATTTAAAATGTAGTTCCTCAGTCAGACCAGCCACACTTTAAATGCTCAAAAACCATATATTGCAAGAGCTACTATATTAGATAATACATATGTGTCAATTTCATCTCAAATTTTAAAAATAAGAAGTTAGCACAAATAAGTTTATATTATGTATAAGGTTTTGAAGTTTGATGACAGTAAGGCATTATGTCTCATGAAACACAAAAAACAAAACAAAACAAAAACTCTTACTTTTGTCAATTTTCATAATATAACACATCTACCAAACTACAACATTTCATATTACTACCAGTCCTGAATAATCACTTTCCATGAAAATCACAATTTAGAAATGCGTATCTGGGCTTGAGTTCGTTTCAAAATATAACTAATACCCCCAGGACTGGTCAGATTTGTTTCACTCAATTTGTCTTTAAAGGATTATAGAACCAGGGTGTTTTGCAGCAATACATGGAACAAATGCTTAATATTCAAGATGGGCTTTAACACAGCACACTTGGTGAAAAACACCACCACTACTACAAACAATAGAACACTTTCTATATTAGCCAAGTTAAACATATCAGCATTTTTCATGAAGTCATGCAATCAAATAGACTTCATTTTACAAGTCACTGTTCATTGGACTATAAAATGAGTTTGCTAAATTAATATTTCAATGAATTACATTTAAAGAGAATATATAGATTTTCAAGTATCATTGGTTTACACCAAAATGTCTTAGAACCAAAAATCAAAGTTATCAATAGTTGTCAGCAGTCTGTAAGTACTCAACTTAAAGAAATATGTGTAAATTATGAATTAATTCCAAATATCCAAACAAGAAAATAAAATGGAAAAAAAGACTCTGATTCCTAGAATAGCCTATAGCCAATTTTCTCCCAAAAGAATGCTTATTTTAAATAAAGTCTTAGCCCTACAAAATGTAACAGCTGAATTATGGTCTAAGGTCGACACATATATAGACATATAAAGTCTAGTGTGTATGTAACAAACTAGCCTGCCCTAAGGCTCAGGAGGCCCCAACAATGTCCAGTTGATACTGGAAAGATGAGTTCTAAGCCACAGAGCTCAGTCACAGTGTGCTCCAAGCAGCTTGCCCTGTCTTTCAACAGCCTATTGTACTCATATCTTCCCAATTCCACTTTCAGGGACATCATGTCAGTAGCTTGAATTAGGCCACAGTGGAAATTTCCAGATGGTTCTTATTTAAACACTGAAATAACGTAAGTAATAACACACTGGAAAATGACAATAATATGAAATACGTCCTACACTAGAAATATGTTTTATAGTTTATCGTTGTGTTGCCCCGACGGCTCCTCTCACCCACTCCACAATCTTATTTAATAACTCATGCCCCTTTTGTCACCTATCAAAAAAATTTGGCTGCTGTTACTTTCAAAATATATCCAGAATTCAACTGTTTCCCACACTTCTCACTGCTACCACCCTGGACCAGGCCACCAACAGCTCTTTCCCTGTCTTCATCTGCTCTTAACTGCTGCCATTCTACCCACTACCACCTAATCTCAGAATATCAGCCCCAGGGACACTCAAAACCCTGCTGGCTCCCCATTCATAGTAAAAAATCTGAAGTCCTTACAGCAGTCTGTTGATCTGACCCCTGTTCCCACTCTGAACATAGTTTTAGCTACTTTCCTCTCACTCTCTTCACTCTAGCCACATAGGCCTTTTTGCTCTTCCTTCAACACACCAGGAAAATTCCCACTTCTATGCCTTTGCATGAATTGTCCTAGTATTAGAATGCTCTTGCCTAATACCTGCATGACTACCTCTGTCACTCCCTTCAAGTCTTGACTCAAATGTCACCTTCTTAATAAGTCTGATCACACGCTCCAATTGCAATGCCCTCTTCAGCAACTGCCACTCCCCTTTGTCCTGCTCCACTTTCCCTTTCCTCCCATAGCACTTATTAACTTCTAACATACTATACAATTTACCTATTTTATGTAAATAAAGGCAAGTAAAGTTAATACTTTATGAAATCAGAATCTTTCATCAATTTTATTTGTAGCTGTATCCCATGCCTCTGGAATAGTGCTAGGCACATCATAGTTGCTCAAGAAATGTTTGTTAACGAAAAAATGAGTGGCTATCCCAAACTCTAAAGAATGTCAGATAGTTTTGTTTTCTCCTTTGATCTGAAGATGTTTGGGAACATGATAACTGGATCTGAAAGCCATCCATATGTGTTGTGAAAACGTTCAGAATTGTTTAATCACATCTGTGATTCTATTCTGTGAACCAAAATCTGTCAGAAATCTAATGCCAAAATTGTTATTGGAATTTTCTTGCTCACTGCATCACTTCTAAGAACAGTTTGAATCATTTCCTGAGACCCTAAAGGCTACAAATATACAATCTGCTTCTTAACTGGTGAAGAGACTCTAGACTGTGTAAAGGTTTTAAACATATTTTGGGAGACATATGTGGTTTGAACACTAAAATTAACCTATGATTTACAGGAGCAAAAAACAAATGATTTTAGCATCCAGTAAAATTTTATGCTTGAGTGCTCCGTTATTTTATATCAGTACATGAAACTACTTTTCATTTTCTTTACTGAATACTACCAAGGTGCAAATAACAACTCAAAATCTAGAAGTGTAAAATTCTTATAACATCAAAGAACCAGCAGAACTAGTGTACTTTGTATTGTTCAATAACGTAGGTGAAGGTACGAGAATGTATTACTGCATTTGAATACTCCAATTCCAAAATTTTATAAAATGTCTTTAAATTATACGAAAATGATCAATATATTTTGAAGCAAATTTCTCAAATGGCCTTCAGACACAATCTTCATAGCCATAGAGATGTAAAGCAACAAATAACCTACATTTGTTTTAAAAATGTGTTGCAATGCTCTATCCACCTAACATATGCTTTAGAAGTTTAAATTCATTGCTATAGCAGTAAACATGACTGACAGCTTTAGAATAAGTTAAATAAATGAAAAAGAATTTTTAACACTATTTTGAGTGCCTGGATGGGAAGAAGTAAAAAGAGAACAAACACAGGGAATTCTAACTTCTCCATACTTCTGGAGGATAAGAGAGTTGTTTGTTATTCATTTGTTTGTTGCTCTCTTTTAGAAACAAAGTGATGGTACATGAGCTACATTTTCATCTATCAATTTTCGGCAGAAGCATCTAAACAAGTGGTGCATAAAGGAACTATGGCTCCTGCTGTCATGGCTGAGATAACCATAGCCATCAGCATTGAATGGTGATGTAAGAAATGTAATCATTGTAGCAATCAAAGAGCGCAAGCACTACCTGGTCCATTCATATGTAACTCAATGAGCATTGTTCTCCTTGGGCAAAATAAGCAGCCCCAAAGTGCAGGTGAACAGAAGATACGGTGAGATTACTGGCTAAATCTGGCGTGAATCCTAGCTAGTTTCAAAGTTCATATTGGAAGCAAAACCACTAAAGAGGAAGTATTACTAAGCAGTAATGCATATTAAGAGCACAGTATTATTGTTGATTAAATTCTCAAGTATTTATTAATTTTTAATGCACTGTATGCCTTCCTAAGAAAAGCTTAGACCTCACTTGCCTCTAGAATCCTTGTTTCAGTGTGTACTAAATATTTAGGAATGGCATATGAAAATTTTCCAGTTTTTCTATACCTTTCACTTAAATAACAAGTATCTAGTAATTGCCTACCATTCACCAGAAACATATTGGGAGTGCAACAATAAACAAGGCAAGTGATGCTAGTAATTTTTGTACATTGATTTTGTATCCTGAAACTTTGCTGCAGTTGTTCATCAGCTTAAGGGGCTTTTGGGTTGAAACTATGGAGTTATCTAGATATAGTATCTTGTCATCTACAAACAGAAATAGTTTGGCTTCTTCTCTTCCTATTTAGATGCCCTTTATTTCCTTCTCTTGCCTGATTTCTCTGGCTAAGATTTCAGTACTATGTTGAATAGAAGTGGTCAGAGAGGGCATCCCTGTCTTGTGCCACTTTTCAAGAGGAATATTTCCAGCTTTCGTCCATTCAGTATAATGTTGGCTGTGAGTTTGTCACCGATGATCCTTATCATTTTGAGATATGTTCCTTTAATACCTAGTTTATTGACAGTTTTTAACAGGAAGGACAGTTGTCACTTTAAATTAAAAGCTAGAAATGATTATGCTTACTGAGAGAAGCCAAAAGCTAGGCCTCTTTTGCAAAATAGCCAAGTTTTGAATGAAAAGGAAAAGCTCTTGAAGAAAATTAAAAGTGCTACTCCAGTGAACACATGAATAAGAAAACAAAACAGCCTTATTACTGATATTTTAAAAGTTTGAATAGCCTATATAGAAGATCAAAGCAGCTATAATATTCCCTTAACCCAAAGTCTAATCCAGAGTGAGGCCCTAACTCTCTTCAGTTCTAAGAAGGCTGAGAGAGGTGAGAAAGCTGCAGAAGAAGAGTTTGAAGCTAGTAGAGGTTTATTCATGAGGTTTAAGGAAAGGAACTGTCTCCATAATACAAAAGTACAGGCTAGGCACGGTGGCTCATGCCTGTAATCCCAGCACTTTGGGAGGCCGAGGCAGGTGGATCACGAGGTCAAGAGATTGAGACCATCCTGGCCAACATAGTGAAACTCCGTCTCTACTAAAATTCCAAAATGTAGCTGGACGTGATGGTGTGTGTCTGTAATCCCAGCTACTCAGGAGGTTGAGGCAGGAGAATTGCTTGAACCCAGGAGGCGGAGGTTGCAGGGAGCCAAGATCGCGCCATTGCACTCCAGCCTGGCAGCAGAGCAAGACTCCATCTCAAAACAACAACAAAATAGTGCAGGGTAAGGCAGCAAGTGCTCACGTAAAAGCTGCAGCAAGCTATCCAGGAGATCTAGCTAAGATAATTGATAAAGGTGACTACATTAAACAACAGATGATTAATATGGATGAAACAGCTTTATATTGGAAGAAGATGCCATCTAGGACTTTTATAGCTGGAGAAGTCAGCCTGGCTCCAAAGATTCAAAGAACAGTCTGACTTTCTTGTTAGGGGCTAATGTAGCTAGTGACCTGAAGTTGAACCCCACGATCATTTACCATTTCAAAAATCCTAGGGCCCCTAAGAATTATGCTAAATCTACTCTGCCTGCTCTATAAATGAAACAAGAAAGCCTGGGAGACAGTATGTCTATTTACATAATTATTTACTGAATATTTTAAGCCCACTTTTAAGACCTATTGCTCAGACCAAAAAAAAAAAAACTCTTCAAAATGTTACTGTTTATCGACAAAGCATGCATGATCACACAAGAGCTGGTAGAGATGTAGAAGGAGATTAATATTTTTTGTATTTTTTTCAATTTTTTTTTATTATTAAACTTTAAGTTCTGTGGTACATGTGCACAACATTCAGGTTTGTTACATAGGTATACATGTGCCATGTTTGTTTGCTGCACCCATCAGCTCATCATTTACACTGGGTATTTCTCCTAATGCTAGTCCTCCCCCAACCCCTCTCCCCTCAACAGGCCCCAGTGTGTAATGTTCCCCTCCCTGTGTCTATGTGTTCTCATTGTCCAGCTCCCACCTATGAGTGAGAACATGCAGTGTTTGGTTTTCTCTTCTTGTGTCACTTTGCTCAGAACGATTTCGTTTCCAGTTTCCAGTTTCATCCACATCCCTGCAAACGACATGAACTCATCCATTTTTATGGCTGCATAATATTCCATGGTATATATGTGCCACATTTTCTTTATCTATCCTATCATCGATGGGCATTTGGGTTGGTTCCAAGACTTCGCTATTGTAAACAGTGCTGCAGTAAACATATGTGTGCATGTGTTTTTATAGTAGCATGATTTATAATCCTTTGGGTCTATACCCAGTAATGGGATCGCTGGGTCAAATGGTATTTCTAGTTCTAGATCCTTGAGGAGTCACCACACTGTCTTCCACAATGGTTGAACTAATTTACACTCCCACCAATAGTGTAAAAGCGTTCCTATTTCTCCATATCCTCTCCAGCATCTGTTGTTTCCTGACTTTTTAATGATTGGCATTCTAACTGCCATGAGATGGTATCGCATTTTGGTTTTGATTTTCATCTCTCTAATGACCAATGGTGATGAGCATTTTTTCATAAGCTTGTTGGCTGCATAAATGTGTTCTTTTGAGAAGTATCTGTTCATATCCTTTGCCCACTTTTTGATGGGCTTTTTCTTGTACATTTGTTTAAATTCTTTGTAGATTCTGGATATTAGCCCTTTGTCAGATGGGTAGATTGCAAAAATTTTCTCCCATTCTGTAGGTTGTGAGATTAATGTTTTAATGTCCACTAACACAACCTCCACTTTGTAGCCCATGGATCAAGAAGTGATTTTGACTTTCACATCTTATTATTTAAGAAATACGTCTTGCAAGGCTATGGGTGCCATACACAGTGAGTCCTCTGATGGATCTTGGCAATGTAACTTGAAAACCTTCTGGAAAGGATTCACCATTCTAGAAAACAATAATAAATTTGTGATTCCTGAGAGGAGGTCAAATATCAACATTAACAGAAGTTTGGAAGAAGTTGATTCTAATGTTCATGGATGACTTTGAGGAGTTTAAGGTTTCAGTGGAAAGAGTAATTGTAGAGGTGGTGGAGATAGAATGAGAACTAGAATTTAAAATGGAGCCCGAAGATGTGACTGGATTGCTGCAAGCTTAAGATAACACTAATCTATGAAGAGTTACTTCTTACAGATGAGCAAGAAAATTAGTTTCTTGAGATGGAAACTTCTTCTGGTGAAGATGCTCTAAACATTATAGAAATTAAAACAAAGGATTTAGAATACTATGTAAACTTAGCTGATAAAAGAGTGGCAGGGTTTGAGAGGACTGACTCCAATCTTGAAAGAAGTTCTACTGTGGGTAAAATGCTATCAAACAACATAGTAAGCTACAGAGAAATCTGTCATGAAAGCAAGACTCAAGTGATACAGCAAACTTTATTGTTATCTTAAGAAATTGCCACAGGCACCCCAACCTTCAACAACCACCACCCTTATCAGCCAACAGCCAACAATATTGAGGCAAGACCCTCCACAAGCAACAAGACCATAACTTACTGAATGTTCAGATGATTGTCAGTGTTTTTATTAGCAATACAATATGCTTTAATTAAGGTATGTATATCGTTTTCTTAGATATAATGCTATTGCACAGTTAATATACTACAGTATGGTTAAACATAACTTTTAAATACACTGGAAAACAAAACAATTTCTGTGACTTTCTTTATTGCAACATTCATTTAATTGTGGTGGTCTGAAACCAAACTTGAACTATCTTCAAAGTCAGTATAAATGAAGCCTAAAAGGATACCATCTAAGCAGTTAATAGTGGTAGACAACAGATTCAAATTTGTACACTTGGTGCACAATTTGAACCACTTAAATAAGCATATTTCACTTCTCTAATAAAAAACAATTTTTCATTGGGTACATCTGTACAATATCTTGCTACCCACCTAATTATTAATAAATGCTTTGTGATGTAATTATCTGGGAGGCAGAGTAAGATGGCAGGATAGACAACTCCACTGATCATATCCCCCGCAAGTACATCAACCTAACCACTATCTAAAAAGAAAAAAATTTTAAAAACCTTCATAAGAGCTAAAAACCAGGTGAGCCCTCATAGTACCTGGTTTTAACTACACGTCACTGAAAGAGGTACTGAAGAGATAGAAAAAAGGCTTGATTTGCCAGTGCCACCCCACCCCCATCACCCCAGCACTGCCAGCATATTGAAGAGAGCATCTCTGGGTGATGGGGGAGGGAGAACAGAGCAATTGTGAGCCACTGAACTCAGTGCTGTCCTGGTAGAGCAGAAAGCAAAACCAGGCCAACTTCAGCTGATGCCCAACCACAGAGGGAGCATTTAAACTAGCCAGAGGGGAATTACCAATTCCAAAGGTCCAAACTTGAATTCCCACAAACCTCACCACCAAGGGCCAAAGTGCTCTGAGTCTCTAAGTAAACATGAAAGGCAATCTAGGACATAAGGACTGCAACTCTTAGGCAAGTCCTAGTGCTGAACCAGGCTAAGAGACAGTGGAGCACACAACCTACTGAGCCATCTGGGGCAGCTAAGGAAATACTGGTGCCACCTTTCCCCTAACCACAGGCTGTATAGCACCTGGCTCCAAAGAGACCCCTTCCTTACGCTTGAAGAAAGAAGAGGAAAGACAGAGGAGGACCTTGTCTTGCATCTTGAATACCAGCTCTGCCACAGTAGAATAGGGCACTGCTCAGTCATGAGGACCCCCTTCCTAGGCCCCAGCTCCCAGACAACTTTTCTAGACACAACCTGGCCCAGAATGGAAACTATTACCTTGAAAAGAATAAACTATTCTTGGCACCATTTATCACCTGCTAACTGAAGAGCCCTTGGGCCCTGAACAACCAGCAGCAATACCCAGAAACTACATCGAGGGCCTTGAGTGAGCTTCTGAGATTCACTGGCTTCAGGTGAGATCCAGCATGTTACTGGCTGTGGTGGCTACAGAGAAATCTCTCATGAAAGGAAGAGTCAAGTGATACAGCAAACTTTATTGTTGTCTTAAGAAATTGCCACAGGCACCCCAACCTCCTTCCACTTGAGAAAAGCAGAAGAAAAAATACAGGGGAATTTGCCTTGCACTTTTACGTACCAGCATGGCCACAGGAGGATAGAGAATACCAAGTGGGCTCTTGGGGTCCCTGATTCCAGGTCTTCGCTCTTTTCAAGTATCTCAGGACTTGCCCTGGCCCAGCGGGGAGCCTACTGCCCTAAAAGCTGAGCCCCAGGTCAGGCAGCATTCATCACATGCTTATTTAAGAATCATTGGGCCTTATGGGAACGTCAGCAGTAGTCAGGCAGAATTCCTCATGGCCTGTGGTGGCTGTGACTATGAGGTGAAGCTTCTCTGACTTCAGAAAGGGGAGAAAAGAGTGGAAAGGACTGTATCTTGTGGTTGAGTGTCAGCTCAGCCACAGTACAAGAGTACACCATGTAGATTTCTAAGGTTTGTGACTCTAGTCCCTGACTCCCAGACAGAAACTGTGGATTCACTGGGGCCTGAGAGAACTTGCCACCCTGAAGGGAAGGACACAGGCTTGGCTGGCTTTGCCACCTGCTGATTGTAGAGCCCCAGGGCCTTGAGCAAACATAGGCAGTAACCAGGGAGTGGTTGCAGCAGGCCTTAGATGAAACCCAGTGCTGTAATGGCTTCAGGTCTGATCCGGGGCAGTCACAGTGGTACTTGTGTCACTCCACCCCTAGCTGTAGGTGGCTCAGAACAGAGAGAGACTCTGTTTGTTTACTAGAAAGTAAGGGAAGAGAACAAGAGTCTGCAAGGGGTAATGAGAGAATTCTCCCAGATCTTGCCCAAGACCATCAAGGTGGTACATCAGTGAGTCTACAATAACCACAGCATTATTGGGCTTGGGGTGCTCCCTGAAGCAAATGCAGTTTAGATCACAAAACCCAAGTCTTTGAAAATATCTAGAAAGCATTCCCAAGAAGAACAGATATAGACAAGCCCAGATAGTGAAGACTACAATAAATACCAAACTCTTTGATGTTAAGACACTGAAGAAAATGTGCTAGCATTAACACCATCCAGGGGAACATGACCTGACCAGATGAACGAAATAAGGCACCAAGAACCAGTCCTGGAAAAAGAGATGTGTGGACTTTCAGACAGAGAATTCAAAATGACTGTCTTAAGGCAAAGGAATTCAAGACTAAACAGAGAAGGAATTCCGAATTCTATCAGATAAATTTAACAGAGATGAAAATAATCAAAAAGAATCAAGCAGAAACTCTGAAGCAGAAAAATGCAATTGTCACACTGCAGAATGCACCAGAGTCTTTTATTAGTAGAATTGATCAAGGAGAAGAAATAATTAGTGAGCTTCAAGGCAAGCTATTTGAAAATACACAGAAGAGACAAAAGAAAAAAGAATAAAAAAAAAAAAAAAGAAGAAGAAGCACGCCTAAAAGATACAGAAAAGAGCCTCTATGAAAATAGCCTCAAAGGGGCAAATTTGAGTTACTGACCTTAAAGAAGAAAGAGAGAAAAAGAAGTAGAAAGTTTATTCAAAGGAATACAAACAGAAAACTTCCCAGTCCTACTGAAAGATGGCAGTATCCGAATATAAGAAGGTTATATGAACACCAAGCAGACTTAATCCAAGGAAGATGACCTCAAGGCATTTAATAAACAAACTCCCAAAAATCAAAGAAAGGATTCTAAAAGCAGCAAGAGAGAAGAAACAACATACAATGGAGCTCCAATATGTCTGACACCAGACTTTTCAATGGAAAGTCAGAAGAGAGTGGCAAGACATATTTAAAGTGCTGAGGGGGAAAAAAAGCAAAACTTTACCCTAGAATAAATATCTGGTGAAAATATCCTACAAACGTGAAGCAGACAAACAAAAGTTGAGGAATTTCATCAACACCAGATCTGTCCTACAAGAAATGGTAAAAGGAATAATTCAATCAGAGAAAAATAAGAATGTTAATCAGTAATAAGTAATCACCTGAATGTACAAAACTCGCTGGTAGAAGTAAGTACACAGAAAAATGCAGCATAGTGTAACACTTGAACTGTGATGTGTAAACTACTCTTAGAAAGACTAAAAGATGAACCAATCAAAAATAATAACTACAACAACTTTTCAAGACATAGAAAGTATAATAAGATGCAGATAAAATCAACACAAAGTTTAAAAGTTGGGGGGATGGAGGGCAAAGTAAAGGTGTAGAGTTTTTATTTTACATACACTGACTCCAGGCTTCCCAGTGAAAGTGACAGCAACTCCAGCAAGGTAGGAGGTTGGACCTCTGTACATACCCCTTTGAAGGGGTCTGAATCCAGGGAGCCAAACAGTGACTGTCCCTGGGCCCCACTTCCACAGCACCACATAGGATAAGACCCACTGGCCTGGAATTCCAGCCAGCCACCAGAAATAGCAATGCATCTACCTGGGACAGAGTTCCTATGGGGAAGAATGAGCCACCATCTTTTCTGTTTGGGAGACTCAGCTGTTCCAGTCTCAGGGCTTTGGAGAGTCCAAACTGGCCAAGGGCAGAAGGGAGGATCCCACAGCATAGCACCGCTACTCTACCAAAACATGGCCAGACTGCTTCTTCACGTGGGTCTTCAATCTGTACCTCCTCACTGGGTGGGACTTTCCAACCAAGGCCCCAAGACACCCTCACCAGTGTTCTCAGGCCGTAGAGATTTGAATACACCCTGAGAGGAAGTTCCCAAAGGGAAGGGCAAGCCACTATCTTTGCTGGTTGGGCGACTGAGATGTTTGAGTCTGTGGGCTTTGGAAATCTCAAGCTGACTGGGGCAGAAGCGGTACCCCAGCACAGCAGAGCTGCTCTATGAAAGGCATGGCCAGACTGCTTCTTTAAGTGCCTTCCCAATTCTGTGTCTCCTCACTGGGCAGAATCTCCCAACCAGGTCCTCCAGCCACCCCTGCTGGTGTTCTCTGTCTGACAGATATTTGAATTCTCCCAGGGATGGAGTTCTCAGGAAGAGGGGTAGGATGACAGCTTTGCTGTTTGTGTGACTGAGCCATTTCAGTCTGTGGGCTTTGGAGAGTACAAACCAACCAGGGTCAGAGGAGATCCCCCAGCACAGCACAGCTGCTCTACCAAAATGTGGCCAGACTACTTCTTTGAATAGGTCCCCAATCCTGTTTCTCCTGACTAGATAAGACTTCCCAGCAGGGGTCTCCAGCCACTTCATACAGGTGCTTTCAGCCAGCAACACCTCCATACCTCTCTGGGCTGGAGGTCCCAGAGGAAGGAGCAGGCTGCCATCTTTCCTGTTTTACAAGCTTCACTGGTGATACCTCCAGGTGGTGAAAAAATACAAGGCAACTAGGGACTGGAGCAGACCCCCAGCAAACCATAGCAGCCCTATGGAAAAGTAGCCAGACTATTAAAAGAAAAAGAAAAAAAAAATCGAAAGGTCAGCAGCCTCAGAGATTTAAAGTAGATAAGCCCAAAAAGATGAGAAAGAATCAGTGCAAAAACACTGAAAACTCAAAAAAACAGAGTTCCCTCTTTCCTCCAAATTACTGCATCATCTCTCCAGCAAGGATTCAAAACTGGGCTGAGGGTGAGATGGCTGAAATGACAGAAGTAGAACTCAGAAAATGGATAAAAACAAACTTCACTGACCTTAAGAAGCACCTTGTAACCCAATGCAATGAAGCTAAAAATCATGATAAGACATTATATGAGCTGACAAACAAAATACAGTATAGAGAAGAATGTAACTGAGCTGGTAGGGCTAAAAAAATACAATAAAAGAATTTAATAATGCAATCACAAGTATTAATAGCAGAATAGACCAAGTGGAGGAAAGAATCTTAGAGCTTGAAGACTGTCTTTCTGAAGAAGACAGGCAGACAAGAATAGAGAAAAATGAATGAACAGAAATGGTCAAAACCTCTGAGAAATATGGGATTATGTAAAGAGACTGAATCTATGACTGATTAGTGTACCTTAAAGAGATTGGGAGAATGAAAGGTGGAAAATATATTTCAGGATATCATCCATGAGAAATTCCCCAACTTAGCCAGGCAGGCCAACATTCAAATTCAGGAAATGCACAGAACCCCAGTTAAGTTACTCCACAAGAAGATCATTTCCAAGACACATCATCATCAGAAACTCCAGTGTCAAAATGAAAAACAAAAAAAAAATGTTAAGGGCAGTTAGAGTGAGAGGCCAGAACACCTACAAAGGGAGGCCCATCAGACTGCCAACAGTCCTCTCAGTGGAAACCCTACAAGCCAGAAGAGACTGGGGACCAATATTCAAATTTCTTAAAGAAAAGAAATTCCAATCCAGAATTTCATATCTGGCCAAACCAAGCTTCATAAACAAAAAAGATATGAGAGCTTTTTCAGACAAGCAAATGCTGAGGGAAGTCGTTACCACCAGACCTGCCTTACAAGAGTTCCTAAAGGAAGAACTAAATATGGAAAGGAAAGATCATTATCAGCCACTACAAAACCATGCTGAAGTACACAGACCAGTGACACTATAAAGCAACCACATAAACAAGTCTGAAAAATAACAAGCTAACATCATGCCAGGATCAAATCTATGCATATCAATACTAACCTTAAATGTAAATAGGCTAAATGCCCCAATTAAAAGACATGGAGTGGCAAGCTAGTTAAAGAACCAACACCCATTGGTATGCTGTCTTCAAGAGACTCATCTCACATGCAGTAACACATGTAGGCTCAAAATAAAGGGACGGAGGAAAATCTACCAAGAAAATTGAAAACCAAAAAATGCAGGGGTTGCAATCCTAGTTTCTGACAAAACAGATGTTAAACCACAAAGATCAAAAGAGACAAAGAAGGGCATTCATTACATAATGGCAAAGAGTTCAATTCAACAAGAAGACCTAACCAGGAGTACCCAGATTCATAAAGCAATTTCTTAGACAACTTCAAAGAGACTTAGATTCCCATACAATAATAGTGGGAGACTTTAACACTTCAATGACAATATTAGACAGATTATCGAGACAGAAAAGTAACAAAGATATTCAGAACCTGAATTCAGTTCTGGGTCAAATGGACATGATAGATACCTATGAACTCTCTACCCCAAAACAACATTCTTCTCCTCAGCACTTGGTACTGCTCTAAAATCAATCACATAATCAGAAGTAAAATACTCCTCAGCAAATGCAAAACAACTGAAATCATAACAGTTCCTCGGACCACAGTATGATCAAATTAGAACTCAAGACTAAGAAATTCACTCAAAACCATACAATTGCATGGAACTTGAATAATCTGCTCCTGAATGACTTTTGGGTAAATAATAAAATTAAGACAAAAATTAAGAAGTTCTTTGGAACCAATGAGAACAAAAATGCAACATACAAGAAATTCTGTGACACAGCTAAAGCAGTGTTAAGAGGAAAATTTATAGCACTAAGTGCCCACATCAAAAAGTTGGAAAGATCTCAAGTTAATAACCTAAAATCACAACTAAAAGAACTAGAGAACCAAGAGAAAACAAATTCAAAAACAAACAGAAGACAAGAAGTGACCAAAATCAGGTTGAAATGAAGGAGGTAGAGACACACACACACACACACACACACACACACACACACACAAAATTCAAAAAATGAGCAAGTCCAGGGGCTGGGGTTTAAAAAAAAAAAAAAAACTAAAAAATTGACAGACTGCTAACTAGACTAATAAAGAAGAAAGAAGAGAATATTCAAATACAAAAAAATCAGAAATTAGAAGACAGATATTACCATTGACCACACAAAAATACAAATAAACATTGGAGAATATTATAAACACCACTATGCAAATAAACTAGAAAATCTAGAAGAGGTGAATAAATTCCTGGACACATTCACCATCCAAAGACTGAACCAGGAATAAATTAAAACCCTGAGTGGACCAATAATGAGTTGTGAAATTGAAGCAGTGTAAATAGCTTACCAAAAATAACAACAACAAAAATTTTTTAAAAGCCCAGAACAAGATGGATTTACAGCTGGATTCTACCAGATGTGCAAAAAAGAGCTGGTACCATTTCTGCTGAAACTGTTCCAAAAAACTGAAAAGGAGGGACTCTTCTCTATCTCACTCTATGAGGCCTGCATCAACCTTGTACCAAAACCTGGCAGAGATACAACAAAAACAGAAAACTTTAGGCAAATGTTCTTGATGAACATTGATGCAAAAATCCTCAAAAAGTACCGGCAAACAGAATCCAGCAACACATCAAAAGCATATCCACACAATCAAGTAGGCTTCATCCCCGGGATGCACGGTTGCTTCAACCTACACAAATCAATAAATGTGATTCATCACATAAGCAGAACTAAAGAAAAAAGATGCATGATTACCTCAATAGATGCAGAAAAGGCCTTCGATAAAATTCAACATCACTTCAGGTTAAAAACTCTCAATAAAGTAGATATTGAAGGAAGAAACATAACTCAAAGTGATAAGAGCCATCTATGACAAACCCACAGCCTCCATTATACTGACTGGGCAAAAGCTGGAAGCATTCGCCTTGAAAATCAACACAAGACAAGAATGCCCTCTCTCACCACTCCTTTTCAACATAATATTTGAAGTTCTGGCCAGAACAATCAGGCAAGAGAAAGGAATAAAGGGCATCAAATAGGAAGACAGGAAGTCAAACTATCCCTGTTTCAGATGACATAATCCTATATCTAGAAAACCCCATTATCTCAGCCCAAAAGCTTCTTAAGCTGATAAGCAATTCCAGCGAAGTTTCACAATACACAATCGATGTGCAAAAGTTGCTAGCATTCCTAAGCGCCAACAGCAGTGAAGCCAAGAGTCAAATCATGAATGAACTCCCATTCATAATTGCCACAAAAATAATAAAATACCTAGGAGTATAGCTAACTAGGGAAATGAAAGCTATCTACAAGAAGTGCAAACCACTGCTCAAAGAAATCAGAGATGACATATACAAATGAAAAATGATTTCATGCTCATAGATAGGAAGATAAATATTGTGAAAATGACCATACTGTCCAAAGCAATTCACAGATTCAATGCTATCCCCATTAAACTACCACTGACATTCTTCACAGAATTAGAAAAAAAAAAACTATTTTAAAATTCATATGGAACCACAAAGAGTCTGAATAACCAAGGCAATCCTAAGCAAAAAGAACAAAGCCAGAGGCATCCCACTACCCAACTTCAAACCATACTACAGGGCTACAGTAAGAAAAACAGTGTTATACTGGTACAAGAGACACATAGACCAATGGAAGAAAATAGAAAACCCAGAAGTAAGACTGCACATCCTACAAATATCTGATCTTCAACAAACCTGACAAAAACAAACAATTGGCAAAGGGCTACCTATTCAATAAATGGTGCTGGAATAACTGGATAGCTATATGCAGAAGATTGAAACTAGACCCCTTCCTTACAACATATACAAAAATTAACTCAAGATGAATTAAAGACTTAAGTGTAAAGCCCAAAACTATAAAAACCCTGGAAGACAACATAGGCAATACCATCAACTATATATGATTTTGTTGATCATCTGCCTTACATTACTGGAATCTAAGCTCCACGTAGGCAGGTATTTTTATGTCATTTGTTCATCAAAGCACCTAGAACAGTGCATGACACATAAGAGGCACTCTATAATTATTTGGTGAATGAATGCATTCATTAATAAATTATCCCCTTGCTCTCCCACAAGATCAGGTTGCTTTTTTTTTTTTTTTTAACTTTAAGTTCTAGGGTGCATGTGCACAATGTGCAGGTTTGTTACATAGGTATACAAGTGCCATGTTAGTTTGCTGCACCCATTAACTCATCATTTACATTGAGTATTTCTCCTAATGCTATCCCCACCCCATGACAGGCCCCCGTGTGTGATGTTCCCCTCCCTGTGTCCAAGTGTTCTCATTGTGCAATTCCCACCTATGAGTGAGAAAATGTGGTGTTTGGTTTTCTTGTGATAGTTTGCTGAGAATGATGGTTTCCAGCTTCATCCATGTCCCTGCAAAGGACACGAACTCATCCTTTCTAAAGGCTGCATAGTATTCCATGGTATATATGTACCACATTTTCTTAAACCAGTCTCTCATTGATGTACATTTGGGTTGATTCCAAGTCTTTGCTATTGTGAATAGTGTCGCAATAAACATATGTATACATGTGTCTTTACAGTAGCCTGATTTACAATCCTTTGGGTATATATCCAGTAATGGGATAGCTGGGTCAAACAGTATTTCTAGTTCTAGATCTTGGAGGAATGACCACACTGTCTTCCACAATGGTTGAACTAATTTACACTCCCACCAACAGTGTAAAAGTGTTCCTATTTCTCCACATCCTCTCCAGCATCTGTAGTTTCCTGACTTTTTAATGATCGCCATTCTAACTGGTGTTAGATGGTATCTCATTGTGGTTTTGATTTGCATTTCTCTGGTGACCAGTGATGATGAACATTTTTTCATTGTCTGTTGGCTGCATAAATGTGGTCTTTTGAGAACTGTCTGTTCATACCCTTTGTCCACTTTTTGATGGGGTTGTTTGCTTTTTTTCTTGTAAATTTGTTTAGGTTCTTTGTGGATTCTGGATATTAGCCTTTTGTCAGATGGGTAGATTGCAAAAATGTTTTCCCATTTTGTAGGTTGCCTGTTCACTGATGGTGGTTTCTTTTGCTGTGCAGAAGCTCTTTAGTTTAGTTAGATCCCATTTGTCAATTTTGGCTTTTTTTGCCATTGCTTTTGATGTTTTAGTCATGAAGTCCTTGCCCATGCCTATGTCCTGAATGGTATTGCCTAGGTTTTCTTCTAGGAATTTTATGGTTCCAGGTCTAACACTTAAGTCTTTAATCCATCTTGAATTAATTTTTGTATAAGGTGTAAGGAAGGGATCCAGTTTCAGCTTTCTACATATGGCTAGCCAGTTTTTTAACCATTTATTAAATAGGGAATCCTTTCCCCATTTCTTGTTTTTGTCAGGTTTGTCAAAGATGAGATGGTTGTAGATGTGTGATGTTACTTCTGAGGCCTCTGTTCTGTTCCATTGGTCTAGGTATCTGTTTTGGTACCAGTACTATGCTGTTTTGATTACTGTAGCCTTGTAGTATAGTTTGAAGTCAGGTAGCGTGATGCCTGCAACTTTGTTCTTTTGGCTTAGGATTGTCTTGGCAGTGTAAGCTCTTTTTTGGTTCCGTATGAACTTTAGAGTATTTTTTTCCAATTATGTAAAGAAAGTCATTGGTAGCTTGATGGGGATAGCACTGAATCTATAAATTACCTTGGGCAGTATGGTCATTTTCATGATATTGATACTTCCTATCCATGAGCATGGAATATTCTTCCATTTGTTTGTGTCCTCTTTTATTTCACTGAGCAGTGGTTTGTAGTTCTCCTTGAAGAGGTCCTTCACATCCCTTGTAAGTTGGATTCCTAGGTGTTTTATTCCCTTAGTAGCAATTGTGAATGGGAGTTCACTCATGATTTGGCTCTCTGTTTTTCTGTTATTGGTGTTTAGAAATGCTTGTGATTTTTGCACATTGATTTTGTATCTTGAGACTTTGCTGAAGTTGCTTATCAGCTTAAGCAGATTTGGGGCTGAGACAATGGGGTTTTCTAAATATACAATCATGTCATCTGCAAACCGGGACAATTTGACTTTCTCTTTTCCTAATTGAATATCCTTTATTTATTTCTCTTGCGTGATTGCTCTGGACAGAGATTCCAACACTATGTTGAATAGGAGTGGTGAGAGAGGGCATCCCTGTCTTGTGCCGATTTTCAAAGGGAATGCTTCCAGTTTTGGCCCAGTCAGTAAGATATTGGCTGTGGGTTTGTCATAGATAGTTCTTATTATTTTGAGATACATTCCATCAATACCTAGTTTATTAAGATTTTTTAGCATGAAGGGCTTTTAAATTTTGTCAAAGGCCTTTTCTGCATCTATTAAGATAATCATGTGGGTTTTGTCATTGGCTCTGTTTATGTGATGGATTACATTTATTGATTTGCATATGTTGAACAAGCCTTGCATCCCAGGGATGAAGCCAACTTGATCGTGGTGGATTAGCTTTTTGATGTGCTGCTGGATTCGGTTTGCCAGTATTTTATTGAGGATTTTTGCGTCAATGTTCATGAGGGATATTGGTCTAAAAGCAGACCTAATAGACATCTACAGAACTCTCCACCCCAAATCAACAGAATATACTTTCTTCTCAGCACCATATAGCACTTATTCCAAAATTGACCACATAGTTGGAAGGAAAGCACTCCTCAGCAAATGTAAAAGAACAGAAACCACAACAAACTGTCTCTCAGACCACAGTGCTATCAAACTAGAACTCAGGATTAAGAAACTCACTCAAAACCACACAACTACATGGAAACTGAAAAACCTGCTCCTGAATGACTACTGGGCACATAAAAAAATTAAAGCAGTAATAAAGATGTTCTTTGAAACCAAGGAGAACAAAGACACAATGTACCAGAATCTCTGGAATACATTTAAAGTAGTGTGTAGTGGGAAACTTATAGCACCAAATGCCCACAGGAGAAAGTAGGAAAGATCTAAAATCAACATGCTAACATCACAATTAAAAGAACTAGAAAAGCAACAGCAAACAAATTCAAAAGCTGACAGAAGGCAAGAAATAACTATGATGAGAGCAGCACTGAAGGAGATAGAGACACAAAAAACCCTTCAAAAAATCAATGAATCGGGAGCTAGTGTTTTGAGAAGATCAACAAAATTGACAGACCACTAGCAAGACTAATAAGGAAGAAAAGAGAGAAGAATCAAATAGATGCAATAAAAAATGATAAAGGGGATATCACCACTGATCCCACAGAAATACAAACTACCATCAGAGAATACTATAAACACCTCTGCGCAAACAAACTAGAAAATCTAGAAGAAATGAATGAATTCCTGGACACATACACCCTCCCAACACTAAACCAGGAAGAAGTTGAATCTCTGAATAGACTAGTAACAGGCTCTGAAATTGAGGCAATAATTAATAGGCTACCATCCAAAAAAAGTCCAGGACCAGATGGATTCACAGCCGAATTCTACTAGAGGTAGAAAGAGGAGTTGGTAGCATTCCTTCTGAAAGTATTCCAATCAATGGAAAAACAGAGAATCCTCCCTAACTCATTTTATGAGGCCAGCATCATCCTGATACCAAAGCCTGGCAGAGACACAACAACAACAACAACAAAAAATCAGGTTTTTTTATTAACTGCATTATTCCCATCTACAAACTAAAAGGACAAGGAGGTTGAGTTTTTATTCTATATGTGATGGGAAATCATTGAAGGAAGTAATGGCAATGACATGAGCTGATCCAAATTTTAAAAACACTGCTCTCATTTATTTATAGAGATAAAATTTCTAAGAAGCCTGAAACAGGAGCAGGAAGATGAAGCCCAGAAACCACTATTAAATAAGCATCAGAATTACATACATAAAACTAAAAAACCATTTGGAGAATATATTGTCAACAGACATAGCACAACAAATGTAACAAGTTGCTTTTATTGGTATTTCATGTTATGCCAAATTGTGAACCATGTTTAACAATAATTATAATAGTACAACATTAATACTTATATTAGGTCATTGTTCATGGTTAATGAACATGTGAATACACCCTCTTCTGTATATTTCTCTCCAGAAAGCAAACAAACTATAGACCAATACCATTAAAAATGGGGCACATGTTACTCTCTGAAACGCAAAATATTTTCTTATATTCATATTGGAGGTATATTGCATGTTTATATGTCACTCACCTTAAAGCTATTTTAGAAGTCAGTCATAAACACCAAAAAACATAAATTCTAATATGGAAAAACTAGTCTTTAAATACAAAAACAAAATATTAAAAAGTCAATTAATACTTTTTTTAGTTCCTTCTTTTTTACTCAGATTGCAGGTTTGAACATGTATTTCAACATTTTAAATTATTCTAACACAGTGATCAATATCATTTTTTCATCGTTGCTAATTATAAAATAGAAGTAGGAAATACTATGTACAGAAGGAATTCTTTTATGGTTCAGTATCAAAAGATTTCTGGAGAGAAGGAAGGAGGAGAAGGGCTTCACATGCTATTCTGTATTTTTCCTCATTCACTTCACTGACCTTTACTCAAAACCAACAGCAAGAGGAAACAAAGAGGAAACAAAGGTAGAAACAACCCCAGGGACACAGGCAGCTGGAAAATAAAACCCCTGCATGATCTTTAGATATGCAAGTAACTTTCAAGCTGCAAACACAAGGAGAATAATAAAACATTCCCTGTGCAGCTATATTATTTAGCTGTCAGATACACATATGCCTAATTTACCTGAGCAGAACAGGCAAAGCACCTGAAAGGAATGGCTGATGAGAGCCTGCAACAAAACAAGCATGACAGAAGAGGCTCAATTTCAATAGAGACAATTTAAGATGAGTTCCGAATATTGTCATGTGATTAAGATTAGTCTTTTATGAAAAAATAATGGTCATTATATAAATCTTACATACTAGAAAAGTATTTTCTGCTACAATTTACACAAATATAGGTGCTTATATCATTTTAAAAATTAAGCCAGTTTTATGCTAAATGAAAGCAATGAAGTTATTCTTTTGTATTTTTTAAATTCATGCACTTAGAATTTCTTCATACAATAAGGGGCTCCTATTTAAATTTACAGAACTTAGAAGGGAGGTGATCTAAAATCTTATGAACAACTTAGCACTTTCTCTTGTGCTGATTTTTGTAGTTTTGTTTTTTTGGGTGTGTTTGTTTTCAGACACATTTTACAACATTTTTTCTGGCAAAAGTAATATACACTTTCAAAAGATGGGAAACTTTAGGAAGCACATTTCCACATCAGAGATTATAGCTCCTTAACTTCGACCCCTTATCCTCCCAAATTCATATTTCTCATTGTTTTTCTAAAACAATTCACTAATATTAATCAAGATCTTGCTCAGGATAACTCAGGTAATGTGATTCTTCCAGTTTTGTTATTTTTGCTCAGGATAACTTATTAAAACTTAGTTCGCATTGATTCCACATTCATTGAACTTCTTTCTGAATGACTTTCAAATTGGAATGCCTGAAGATGAGGGGAAATGAGAATCACATCATCATGGCCATAAGACTAGCAGAAAATTAACTCACACACTGCTCAGGTTTTGCATGCACCAAAAACCTCAGCAATCACCACTAAAGAACTAATCCATGTCACCAAAAACCACCTGATCCCAAAAAATTATTGAAATAAAAAAAATAAGAAGCCCTACAAGATCTTTATATATATATATATATTTCAAAAATGCAAACTTTTAAATTAGTATTTTCTAGGCCATCAATTGCTATTAATATGCATCCCACAAAATATATGATCTGTACCCCAGAAACAAAGCATCAATAACAAGCATTCCCAGATTAATAAATCCTTACTAGGTTTGTCTCCAACTAAAAGACTGAGTCATCTGAGATCTATAATGAGATTTTTCTAAAGAAATATATTTTATCTGAAAATAGCCTAATAATCTCTATTAATATCAATATAGCTTAATAGAATTGCTACTGCATAAACATGTAATTGTATCCATTGTTATTATTTCAAAATATTATATTTTCTATTTGACTGGTATCTCATTGTAGTTTTGACTAACATTTCTCTTATGAGAATGATATTAAGGAGTTTTTCATATGTCTGGCATTTATACGTCCTCTTTTGAGAAATGTCTATTAAAATCTTTTGCTTATTTTTAAAACAGATTATTACATTTTTTCCTATAGAGTTGTTTGAGCACTTTATATCTTCTGGTTATTAATCCTTTGTCAGATGGGCAGTTTGCAAATATTTTCTTCCATTGTGTGAGTTGTCTTTTCACTTCATTGTTTTCTTTGCTGTGCAGATGCTTTTTAACTTGATGTGGTCCCATTTGTTCATTTTTGGTTTGGTTGTCTGTGCCTGTGGATTATTACTCAAGAAGTTTTTGCCCAGAGCAATGACCTGGAGATTTTCTCCAACGTTTTCTTGTAGCAGTTTCATAGTTTGAATTTCTTTGATTTAAGTCTGCAATCCATTTTGATTTGATTTTTGCATATGACAAAAGGTAGGGGTCTAGTTTCATTCTTCTGCATATGGATATTCGGTTTTCCCAGCACCATTTATTGAAGAGACTATCTCTTCCCCAGCTTATGTTCTTGGAACCTGTGTCAAAAATGAGTCCACTCTAAGTGTATCAATTTGTTTCTGGGTTCTCTCTTATGTTCTATTGGTCCATGTGTCTGGTTTTTGCCAGTACCATGCTGTTTTGGTTACCATTGCTCAGCAGTGTAATTTGAACTCAGGTAATGTGATTCTTCTAGTTTTGTTATTTTTGCTCAGGATAACTTAGACGATTCTGGGTATTTTGTGGTTCCATGTAAATTTTAGAATTATTTTTTAAATTTCTGTGAAGAATGTCCTTGATATTTTGATAGGATTACATTGAATCTGTAGTTTGCTTTGGGTAATATGAGCATTTTAACAATATTGATTCTTCCAATCCATGGACTTGGAATATTTTTCCATTTGTTCATGCCTTACAATTTCTTCCATCAGTGTTTTATGGTTTTCATTGTAGAGATCTTTCATTTCTTTGGTTAATTCCTAGGTATCTAACTTTATTTGTAGCTATTGTTAAAATTATTTTCTTGATTTCTTTTTAAGATTGTAGTTGTCATACACAAAAACTATTGATGTTTGTATGTTTATTTGTATTCTGCAACATTACTAAATGTTTATCAGTTCTAAGTGTTTTTTGGTGGAGTCTTAGGTTTTTCCCAATATAAAATCTTATTGTCTTCAAACAAGGATAATATGACTTCTTCCATTCCAATTTGGATGCCCTTTATTTTTTTTCTCTCGTCTAATTGTTCTAGCTAGGAATTCCAGTACTGTGTTGAATACCAGTGGTAAAAGTGAGTATCCTTGATGTGTTCTAGATCTTGGAGAAAAGGCTTTCAGTTTTTCCCCATTCAGTGCAATATTAACTGTGAGTCTGTCATATATGGCTTTTATCACGTTGAGGTATGTTCCTTCTATACCCAGTGTTTTGATGATTTCTATCATTAAGCTATGCTGAATGCCGTCAAATGCTTTTTCAGCATCAAATAAAATGATCATATGGGTTTTATCCTCTATTCTGTAGATGTATTCCAATTGATTGATTTGTATATGCTAAACCACCTTTGCATTCCTGGATAAATCCCACTTAGTCATGCTGAATGTCTTTAGTGTGTTCTTGTATTAGTGTAGTTTTCTTTTTGATTTGTCTTTGTCTAGTTTTGGTATCAGAGTAATATTGGCCTCATAAAATGAGACTGGAAGTATTCCCTCCTCCTGTAATTTTTGAAATAGTTTAAGTAGAATTGGTATTAGTTCTTTAAACATTTGGTAGAATTCAGCAGTGAAGCAATTGGGTCCTGGGCTTTTCCTTGCAAGATGGCTTTTTACTATAGCTTAAATCACATTAATTGTCATTCGTGTGTTCAGTTTTTGGATTTCTTCATTGTTCAATCTTGGTAGGTTGTATGTGTCTAGGTATTCATCCATTTCCTCTAAATTTTCCAATTTATTGACATGTAGTTACTAGTAGTATCTACTAATGATCCTTTGAATTTCTCCTTTTCCACCTCTAATTTTATTCATTTGGGTCCACGATTTTTTCTTGGTCTGGCTAAAAGTTTGTCTGTTTTGTTTAACTTTTCAAAAAACAAACTTTTTGTTTCATTGATCTTTTGTCTTGTTTTCTTCATTTTAATTTTATTTATGTCTTCTCTGATCTATAATATTTCTTTTATTCTACTAATTTGGGGGCTTGTTTTGTTCTTGCTTTTGTAATTCTTTAATATGCATCAATTAGGTTGCTTATGTGAAGTTTTTCTCTTTTCTCCTTTTTCCAATGTAGGCACTTATAGCCATAAATTTTCCTCTTACTACTGTTTTACTGTATCCCATAGGTTTTGGTGTGTTCTGTTCCCATTATCACTTGTTTCAAGAAATTTTTCCATTGCTTTCATAATTTCTTTATTGACCCACTAGTCATTCAGGAGCATATTGTTTTTAATTTTGATGTGTTTGTATGTTTCCAAAATTCCTCTTATTATTAATTAGTAGTTTTATTCCATTGTGGTCAAAGAAGATGCTTAACATAATTGCAAGAATTCCCTGGATTACCAGGCAGAGACTCTTGTCCTCTCCTCTTGCTTTCTCCCTAACAAATGGAGTCCCTCTCTCAGTGCTGAGCCAACCAGAGCTGTGGATGGAGTGACACAAGCACTCCTGTGGCCACCATCACTGGGACTGCACTGGGTCAGACCTGAAGCCAGCACAGCACAGGGTCTTTCCCAAGCCCACTGTTACTACTACCTGGCTACCACCTATGTGTGCTAAAGGCCCCAGTGCTCTATAATCAACAGTTGGTGAAGTTAATCAGGCTTATGTCCTTCTCTTCAGGGCAGTGAGTTCTCCTGGGCCCTGGGTGGATCAAGAGATGCCATCTTGGGGCCAGGGACTAGAGTCAAAAACCTTAGACATCTACCTGGTATCCTATTCTACTGCAGCTGAGCTGGAACTCAAACCATGAGATGTAGCCCCTTCCACTATTTCCTTCCCTTTCCACAGGCAGAGGAGTTTCACCCTGTGACCACCACCACCACAGGCTCATGATGAGTACTGAAGACTACTGTTAATGCTCATTTAAGGCCCAAGGTCTCTTAATTTAGCTTGTGGTGAATGCCAGGCCTAAAAATCACACTTCAGGGAAGTGGGCTCCCTTCTGGTTCAGGGCGCATCCAGAAATGCCATCTAAGAGCCAAATGCCTTGAAATGAGGACCCCAAGAGTCCACTTAGTGCTCTATACCCCTGTGGCCAAGCTGGTACCTGAGATGCAAGACAAAACCCTTTTACTTTTCCCTGTGCTTTTCTCAAGCAGATGGAGTCTCTTACCACAACCACCACAGTTAGGAATCTGCTGGGTCTCATCTAAAGCCAGAAAGTCTCAGCTTTTCCCCCAAGGCCCATAATTATTTCTGCTAGTTATTCAAGGCCCAAGGGATCTTTAGTCAGCAGGTGTTGGGTCCTGCCAGGACTAGGCCCTTCCCTTCAAGACAGCAAGTTCCTTTCTGGCCCAGTGTTTGCCTAGAAATATTGTCCGGGAACTAGGACCTGGAAGGGAGATCTCACATTGCTGTCTACAGTGGCTGAGCTGGTATCCAAAATGTAAGACAAAGTCCTCTTTACTCTTCCCTCTCCTCTCTTCAAGCAAAAGGAAGAAAACTCTTTTGGAGCCATAAGTGTTGCAGCCTGGGGTTGACGGAAGAGTGGTGCAAGTACTCGCTTAGCCACCAAGGCTATTGTCTCAGTAGGTCGCGTACCTTCCAAGTCCACTGGTTCTAAGTCCAGCTCACCACTATGACTCACCTAGGAGTTGCAGTCTTTGTGGCCTAGAATGTCTTTCAAGTTTATTTAGGGCCCCAAGTACTTTAGTCCACAATGGCAAGGTTTGCTAGAACTCAAGCTCCAACCACTGGGATGGGTAACTCACCTTCTGCTAAGGCTACTTTATATGTTCCCTCTGTAGGCAGGCATCAGCTGAGTTCAGCCCAGTTTTGTTTTCTGCTGTGACAGGGCAGCACTGAGTTCAATGTAATATCGCAAAACTGCTCTCCTCTCTCCCTCTCCCAAAGGCATAGATTTTCTCTCAGCACCATGCAGCTGCTGCCAAGGGATGGGGGAGGGATGCTGTTGGCAATTCAGCACTGTCTTTCCGAACTTATTCAGTACCCCTTTCAGTAATATGAAGTTACAACCAGATACTGTGTATGCTCACCTGATTTTTGGTTCTTATGAAACTATTTTCTATATGTAGATAGTTGTTAAATGTGGTGTTCCTGTAGAAGAGATAATCAGTGAAGCCTTCTATTTGGCCATCTTGCTCTGCCCCTCTCCGAATTACTTTAATACTAATTTTCATTCAAGAAAATAGACTAGATCACCAATTTCATTTTATCCATGTTTCTAAATGAAATAAAATAATTTAATGAGTATTTTTCCTGCCTTCTAGATCACAAAGTTAGTTCAAATAAAATGTTGTAAAAAATAGAAAATGTTCATGTGGTATAACAGAAAATTTCAATTTGTTACTCTTAGAATTAATTTTTGTAATGATATTGTAGCATTATATATATTTTAACAATCAAGCTAAGTAGAAACTATTCCACCCAAAAAGCAAAGCACTGTTTTAAAATGAACTAGTTCTCACTAAGTAATATCGATTCCAATAATTACTCCCACCCACCAAATGCAAAGGTAGTGTGATTCTTGTTTTGCTTTCACGTATCTTTTCCATCAACTCTTAAAGCACCTACATTTAATACTTCTCAATGGAAATATTGTAATAACCACTCAACTCCCTTCATGATATTTCTTTCCTTTTCTTTCATTTTATTAGAATTTCTATTTTTTTCTTTCCTTTTTAATAAATTTGACCACTGAGTTTTAATTAAAGTTCTAGAATGCCCTGCATTGAACATGTCAACACTGTGTTCAAACCAACTTCTATGTTCCTCAGTGCCTTTACAATAAAAATCTAAATTTCAGACCAAGGCATGGAAATCTGTTGCAAATTCATTCACACTTGACTTCCAGCCATACTGTCATTAAATCTCTGAACTCTAATCAGGCCAAATGTATCATTTCCCAAATGTAAGCATGCCTATTTTTATCTCCCAATCGTGCAAGTGGCTTCATTTATATAATTTGCTGGTTGATTTAACCTGTAATGTCATACATCTCAGCATATTTAAGCCTTTGGAGAACCTATCCATCTTTCACAGCCAAACTCAATGCTCACCTTTCTGAAGCTCAATCTGTATTAGTCTTTCCTTCTTCTAAATTACCAAACCATTTTTTAACTTATATTTATTTATATATTTATATATAATATATGTTTTATATATTTGTTTATATATTTATATATATTATAATTTATATATAAATTTATGTATAATATATAATTTTCATATATTATATATAAATATATATAATTTTATGTATATAATATATAATTATATTAAATATATTTTTACATATATTAAATATATTATATATTTATTTATAATTATATATATAAATTTATAATTTATATATACTATTATATATAAATATATTAAATATATAAATATATTTAATATATACTATATACTATTACTATTTATAATAATATATATAAATTATATACTATTATATATTATATAATATACAATTTTATTATATAATATATTTATTTAATATATTTTAATATATTTATATATAATGGTATATATAGAATTATATTATAAAATATATAATAGTATATATAAGTATATTATAAATATATATAATGGTATATAATTATATATAAGTATATTATAATATATTATATATTATAATATATAAAATATAAAATATATTAAATATATTTTTATATAATAGTATATATAAATTATATATATTTTATATAATTTATATATTTTATATGCCTATAAAATATATATAATTATATATCATATGTAATACAATTATATATTAATAATATAATTACAAATATATTATATAATATATAATAATAAATATATATTATTATATATAATATATGATTATATTATTATATGTTATATATAATATATATTATATATGTATAATTTGATTTGTGATAAAAGTAATAGCGTTTTTCATAAAATAGACTCTCAATAAAGGTGTGTGGTTTAATGAATTAATTATGTGGACTAAAAATGGTTCATGGGCTGTAAAAGAAATTGTGTCCAACCAGAACTTTGATAAGAGAAAGCCTGGTGATTCTAATGAAAATGCAACTCTCATGTCTCCTTTTTTAAAATTTCGTAGTCAAGAGCTAGAAACTTATTTGATTATATTTCAACTTTAACTTTAAAATGAGATTATCTATGAAAATGTAAATATATGTAATCAAACCTACATATCAAACAAACACAACAGGTAACAATCAAAATGCAGCCTTTTTGTTCCTATTACTGTTTTACCTTCTAAAAATATTTTCTTAAAAATTTAAAACACAGAAAGAAGGGGCCAGCCTTCAAGCAACAGCCACCTGAGATGGCAGCCATCACGTGCTCAGGAGTAAAAGTCCCTCGCAATTTCCAACTGTTGGAAGAACTCAAAGAAGGGCAGAAAGGAGTAGCAGATGGCACAGTTAGCTGGGATCTAGAAGACATGACACTTAACAAAATTGGGCCTACAAGAACAATTTATGAACACCGGGGTGAGCGGCTGGCAAGATGGCTGAGTAGGAACAGGTCCGGTCTGCAGCTCCCAGCCACACCAATGCAGAAGGCAGGTGATTTCTGTATTTCCAACTGACGTACCCGGCTCACCACATTGTGACTGGTTAGACACTGGGTGCAGCCCACGGAGGGTAAGAGGAAGAAGGGTGGGGCATCACCTCACCTGGGAAACACAAGGGGTTGAGAAACTCCCCCCTCTACCCAAGGGGAGCTGTGAGAGACTGTGCCTTGAGGAACAGTGCACTCTAGCCCAGATACTATGCTTTTCCCACAGTCTTCACAACCCACAGGCCAGGAGATTCCTTCGGGCGCCTATGCCATCAGGGCACTGAGTTCCAAGCCCAAAACTGGGCAGCCGTTTGGGCAGATACTGAGCTAGCTGAAGTTTTTCTTTCATACCCAAGTGGCACCTGGAACACCAGTGAGACAAAAACATTCACTCCCCTGGAAAGGGGGCTGATGCCAGGGAGCCAAGTGGTGTAACTCAGCAGATCCCACCCCCACAGAGCCCAGCAAGCTAAGGTCCACTGGCTTGAAGTTCTCACTGCCAGCCCAGCAGTCTGAAGTTGACCTAGGATGCTTGAGCTTGGTGAGGGGAAGGGCGTTTGCCATTACTGAGGCTTGAGTAGGTGGTTTTCCCCTCACAGTGTAAACAAAGCTATCTGGAAGTTAGAACTGGGCAGAGCCCACCGCAGCTCAACAAAGCAGCTAGAGCCAGACTGCCTCTTTAGATTCCTCTTCTTTGGGCAGGGTATCTCTAAAAAAAGTCAGCAGCCCCAGTCAGGGGCTTATAGATAAAACCCCCATCTCCCTGGGACAGAGCACCTGAGAAAAGGGGAGGCTGTGGTGCAGCTTTAGCAGACTTAAACATCCCTGCCTGCTGGCTTTGAAGAGAGCAGCCCCGCATGATGTTTGAGCTCTGCTGAGGGACAGATTGCCTCCTCAAGTGGGTCCCTGACCCCCGTGCCTTCTGACTGGGAGACACCTCCCAGCAAGGGTTGACAGACACCACATACAGGAGTGCTCCTGCTGGTATCTGGTGGGTGCCCCTCTGGGACAAAACTTCCAGAGGAAGGAATATGCAGCAATCTTTGCTGTTCTGCAGCCAACGCTGGTAATACCCAGTCAAACAGGGTCTGGAGTGAACTTCCAGCAAACTCCAGCAGACCTGAAGCAGAGAGGCCTGACTGTAAAATGAAAACTAACAAACAGGAAGGAATAGCATTAACATCAACAAAAAGGACATTCACTCAGAAACCCCATCCAAAGGTAGATAAATCAAAGACCAAAGGTAGATGAATCCACGAAGATGAGGAATAAACAGCGCAAAAAGGCTGAAAATTCCAAAAACCAGAACGCTTCTTCTCCTCCAAAGGATCACAACTCCTCGCCAGCAGGGAGCAAAACGGGATGGAGAATGAGTTTGACAAATTGACAGAAATAGGCGTCAGAAGGTGGGTAATAAACTCCTCCAAGCTGAAGGAGTATGTTCTAACCCAATGCAAGGAAGCTAAGAACCTTGAAAAAAAAGGTTAGAGGAATTGCTAACTAGAATAACCAGTTTAGAGAAGAATATAAATGACCCAATGAAGCTGGAAAACAGTACAAGAACTTCGTGAAGCATACACAAATATCAATACCTGAATCAACCAAGCCAAAGAAAGGATATCAGAGATTGAAGATCAACTTAATGAAATAAAGCATGAAGGCAAGATTAGATAAAAAAGAATGAAAATGAATGAATAAATCCTCCAAGAAATATGGGACTATGTGAAAAGACCACACCTACGTTTGACTGGTGTACGTGAAAGTGACGGGGAGAATGGAACCAAGTTGGAAAACACTCTTCAGGATATCATCCAGGAGAACTTCCCCAACCTAGCAAGAGAGGCCAACATTCAATTTCAAAAAATACAGAGAACACCATAAAGATAATGCTCGAGAAGTGCAACCCCAAGACACATAGTTGTCACATTCACCAAGGTTGAAATGAAGGAAAAAATGTTAAGAGCAGCCAGAGAGAAGGTCGGGTTACCCACAAAGGGAAGCCCATCAGACTAACAGCAGATGTCTCTGCAGAAACCCTACAAAACAGAAGAGAGTGGGGGCCAATATTCAACATTCTTAAAGAGAAGAATTTTCAACCCAGAATTTCATATCCAGCCAAACTAAGCTTCGTAAGTGAATGAAAAATAAAACCCTTTACACACAAGCAAATGCTAAGCGCTTTTGTCACTACCAGGCCTGTGTTACAAGAGCTCCTGAAGGAAGCATTAATATGGAAAGGAAAAGACGGTACCAGCTACAGCAAAAGCATACCAAAGTGTAAAGACCATCAACACTATGAAGAAACTGCATCAATTAATGGGCAAAATAACCAGCTAGCATCATAATGGCAGGATCAAATTCACATATAACAATATAAAGCTTAAATGTAAATAGGCTAAATGTTCCAATTAAAAGACAAGAGACTGGCAAATTGGCTAAAGAGTCAAGAGCCATCAGTGTGCTATATTCAGGAGACGCATCTTATGTGCAAAGACACACATAGGCTCAAAATAAAAGGATGGAGGAATTTTTTTTTGAGATGGAATCTCGCTGTGTTTCCCAGGCTGGAGTACAGTGGTGCGATCTCAGCTTACTGAAAGCTCCGCCTGCGATGGAGGAATATTTGCCAATGAAATGGAAAGCAAAAAAAGCAGAGGTTGCAATCCTAGTCTCTGATAAAACAGACTTTCAACCAACAAAGATCAAAAGAGACAAGGAAGGGCATTACATAATGGTAAAGGGATAAATGCAACAAGAAGAGCTAACTATCCTAAATATATATGCACCCAATAAAAGAGCACACAGATTCATAAAGCAAGTTCTTAGAGACCTACAAAGAGACCTTGACTCTCACACAATAATAGTGGGAGACTTTAACACCTCATTGTCAATATTAGAGAGATCAATGAGACAGAAAATTAACAAGGATATTCAGGACTTAAAACTCAGCTCTAGACCAAGCGGACCTAATAGACATCTACAGAACTCTACACTCCAAATCAACAGAATATACATTCTTCTCAGCACCACATCGCACTTATTCTAAAATTGATCACATAATTGGAAGTAAAACACTCCTCAGCAAATGCAAAAGAATGAAAATCATAACAAACTGTCACTCAGACCACAGTGCAATCGAATTAGAACCAAGAATTAAGAAACTCACTCAAAACCACACAACTACATGGAAACTGAACAACCTGCTCCTGAATGACTACTGTGTAAATAATGAAATTAAGGCAGAAATAAATAAGTTCTTTGAAACCAATGAGAACAAAGACAAAATGTACCAGAATCTCTGGGACACATTTAAAGCAGTGTTTAGAGGAAATTTATGGCATTAAATGCCCACAAAAGAAAGCAGGAAAGATTTAAAATTGACACTGTAGCATCACAATTAAAAGAACTAGAGAAGCAAGAGCAAATGTATTCAAAAACTAGCAGAAGACAAGAAATAACTAAGATCAGAGCAGAACTGAAGGATATAGAGAGAAGAAAAACCCTTCAAAAAAAATCAGTAAATCCAGGAGCTGGTATTTTGAAAACATCAACAAAATAGATAGACTGCTAGCCAGACTAATAGGAGAGAAGAATCAAACAGACACAATAACAAATGATACAGTGGATATCACCATAGGTCCCACAGAAATACAAGCTACCATCAGAGAATATTATAAACACCTCTACCCAAATAAACTAGAAAATCTAGAAGTCAAAACCAGGAAGAAGTCGAATCCCCGAATAGACCAAAAAAAAGTTCTGAAATTGAGGCAGTAATTAATAGCTTACCAACTGAGAAAAGTCTAGGACCAGATGGATTCACAGTAGAATTCTACCAGAAGTACAAAGAGGAGCTGGTACCATTCTGTCTGAACCATTCCAAACAATAGAAAAAGAGGGAATGCTCCCTAACACATCTTATAAGGCCAGCATCATCCTGATATGAAAACCACACAGACACAACAAAAAAAAGAAAATTCCAGGCCAATATCCCTGATGAACATCAATGTGAAAATCCTAAATGAAATCCTGGCAAACTGAATCCAGCAGCACATCGAAAAGCTAATCCACCACATTCAAGTTGGCTTAATCCCTGAGATAGAAGGCTGGTACACATTACACAAATCAATAAATGTAATCCATCACATAAATAGAATCAATGACAAAAAGCACATCATCTCAATAGATGTATAAAAGACCTTTGACAAAATTCAACAGCCCTTCATGCTAAAAATTCTTAATAAACTAGGTATTGATGAAATATATGTCAAATTAATAAGAGCTATTTAGGACAAACCCACAGCCAATTTGAATAGGCAAAAACTGGAAGCATTCCCTGTGAAAACCGCCACAAGACAAGGATGCCCTCTCTCACCACTCCTATTCAACATAGTATTGGAAGTTCTGGCCGGGGCAATCAGGCAAGAGAAAGAAATCAAGGGTATTCATTAGGAAAAGAGGAAGTCAAGTTATCTCCTTTTGCAGATGGCATGATTATATATTTAGAAAACCCCATCATCTCAGCCCAAAATCTCCTTAAGCTGGTAAACAACTTCAGCAGTCTCAAGATACAAAATCAATGTGCAAAAATCACAAGCATTGCTACACACCAATAATAGACAAACAGAGAGTCAAATCATGAGTGAACTCCCATTCACAATTGCTATTAAGAGAATAAGATACCTAGGAATCCAACTTACAAGGGATGTGAAGGACCTCTTCAAGGAGAACTACAAACCACTGCTCAAGGAAATAAGAGAGGACACAAACAAATGGAAGAACATTTCATGCTCATGGACAGGAAGAATCAATATCATGAAAATGGCCATACTGCTCATGGTAATTTATAGATTCAATGCTATCCCCATCAAGCTACCAATGACTTTCTTCACATAATTAGAAAAAAACTACTTTAAAGTTCATATGGAACCAAAAAAGAGCTCACATTGCCAAGACAATCCTAAGCAAAAAGAACAAAGCTGGAGGCCACATGCTACCTGACTTCAGAGTATACTAGAAGGCTACAGTAACCAAAATAGCATGGTACTGGTACCAAAACAGATACATAGACCAAGGGAAGAGAACAGAGGCCTCAGACATAACACCACACATCTACAACCATCTGATCTTTGACAAACCTGACAAAAACAAGCAATGGGGAAAGGATCCCCTATTTAATAAATGGTGTTGGGAAAACTGGCTAGCCATGTGCGGAAAACTGAAACTGGATCCCTTCCTTAAACTTTATACAAAAATTAACTCAAGATGGATTAAAGACTTCAATGTAAAACCTAAAACCATAAAAACCCTAGAAAAAAACCTAGGCAGTACCATTCAGGACACAGGAATGGACAAAGACTTCATGACTAAAACACCAAAAGCAATGTCAACAAAAGCCAAAATAGACAAATGGAATCTAATTAAACTAAAAGGCTTCTGCACAGCAAAAGAAACTATCATCAGAGTGAACAGGCAACCAAAGAATGGGAGAAAATTTTTGCAATCTACCCATCTGACAAAGGGGTAATATTCAGACTCTACAAAGGACTTGAACAAATTTACAAGAAAAAGCCCATCAAAAAGTGGGCAAAGGATATGAACAGATACTTCTCAAAAGAACACATTTATGTGGCCAACAAGCTTATGAAAAAATGCTCATCACCACTGGTCATTAGAGAGATGAAAATCAAAACCAAAATGAGATACCATCTCATGGTAGTTAGAATGCCAATCATTAAAAAGTCAGGAAACAACAGATGCTGGAGAGGATGTGGAGAAATAGGAATGCTTTTACACTATTGGTGAGAGTGTAAGTTAGTTCAACCATTGTGGAAGACAGTGTGGTGACTCCTCAAGGATCTAGAACTAGAAATACCATTTGACCCAGCGATCCCATTACTGGGTATATATCCAAAGGATTATAAATCATACTACTATAAAGACACACGCACACATATGTTTACTGCAGCACTGTTCACAATAGCAAAGTCTCGGAACCAACCCAAATGCCCATCAATGATAGGATGGATAAAGAAAATGTGGCACATATATACCATGGAATACTATGCAGCCATAAAAATGGATGAGTTCATGTCGTTTGCAGGGATGTGGATGAAACTGGAAACCATCGTTCTGAGCAAAGTAACACAAGAAGAGAAAACCAAACACTGCATGTTCTCACACATAGGTGGGAGGTGAATAATGAGAACACATGGACACAGGGAGGGGAACATCACACACTGGGGCCTGTCAGAGGGTGAGGGGCTAGGGGAGGGATAAGATTAGGCAAATACCTAATGTAGATGACAAGTTGATGGGTGCAGCAAACCACCATGCCATGTGTATATCTATGTAACAAAAATGCACGTTCTGCACATGTATCCCAGAACTTCAAGTATAATTAAAAAAAAAACTTTACCAATTCTTTCTTCTCTACACACTCACAGGTGATTTTCATTGAAGTAGTTCAAGAATCATGAGACATTTTAATATTACATATGGTTTCATCTCACTGTCTAATTTCACATCTACTATATCTGGATACCTAATTGAAACTCATTTTAATATCCTTCAATTTAAATATCTTCTCTCGCTTGTGCTCTCTCTCTCTCTCTCTGACACACACACATGCACACACACACACACAGAAAAATAACTATGAATGAAACTATCTTTTGTTTATATCATCCAGAGATTACTACAATTCGTTTGAGTTAAGAGAAATTATTGGAAAATATTGACTTTTTATACAACCTTGGTACTGAAAGTTCCCTGATGCAAAAATAAATAAATAAATAAGTGAAAGAAATAAATTGAAGAAAGAAGACAAATCTTCTTAAAGGATATAGAATTAAATGATAATCCAAAATGGATTCAATTCATATTTAATCATTAATACTGTTCTTGGATAATCTATTATGTCTATTTAAGAATATTTAATAATAACATTTACACTGGCTGAGCACTATCAGCATATTAGCTTTTATAGTACACTGATAGAAGACCAAGTCCTATTCTCATGTCTATTTAATAAATATTGACTTCTTGTTTAGGTATCAGACAAGATTTATTGACATGACAATTCCATATTTTCTGAGAAGGATTAAAATTTTTATTAGGTCCCAAAACTAGAAGGCAATATCAATACTAGTCTTGTCACACTCATTTATCATAAAATTCATTCAAACCGCAGATTGAGGTTTCCATAAAACAATTAGTCCTGTTTCTCGTTCCATGCAAACAGGACAGACAGAAGCTATTCAAACATCTTTCTCAAACCAGATGTGAACAAAGAACTCTCGAGTCTAGATGCAATGTTGAATTTAGTAACAGTGCTCCTAAAACCAGCCAGATCTCTCAAAAGGCAAGGTGAGAAGCGGGAGAGGCACAGCAGTGCAGTCACTGTGCTGCCAGGTGAGGACGGGGATCATCACGGTCTGGCCTACATTGTCAAAGTGGAAAACACTAAATTAATATGCATGCATGAAGATTCTCTCTTAATTTGCATGCAATTGTCATCTAAGAGATAATAAAGGGCAATATGAAGGGATTTTATTTTATTTTATGTATCTATTAGTTTGCTTTTTAATTTCCCACTTAACATAGAGCAAAAGGAAAAAAAATCTAAGGAGGCCCTGATATGTAATCTGAAACAATAACCAGTAATTGGATTGCTAAGAGAAAATAAGGATCCATAGATAAGCATACCTGAAAAGAATGAAGCCACCTTAGGCTTTAGTTGATTTGCTTATTTCCTTTAAATAATATATGCAAAGTTTCTACATAATGTGAGTGTATATTAAGTATTTAATAAATGAGCACTGTTGCTATTATGATTAATGTTATTATAATGAATTTCTAGCAAAGGAATATTTGCAAAGCAAATACTCTTGATAAAGACACCACAAGCATGTTGAAAGAATAAATAATAGTTTGCTACTTATTGAAACGTTATTTTTATTGTGTTCTCCTGTTAACAAGGAAGGAGAAGATGGGGACAGGTAGGAATAATAGAACAAAATATGTACATATCATCAGGTAAAGACTAAGCTAGAACTAATCAATTTTTACTATTTAATAATTATAGGCTTTCACCAAAGCCAGAAACCAGATATTAAGTGCATATATATGCAATACACACACACACACACACACACATTTGGTTTGATATGCTCCAGATAGGCTCCCATATTATTCAACCCAGAAACTAAAAATCAAAATAATTATTATGCATTCAAAAATTGTCATTGCTTTAACCTCAGAATAGTAAAGTTTTACAGACATCCCCAAATCAGTAACTTGATTATCCTAAGTTATCAACACAACAGGTACTTTCATGTTATCCTAACAAAACAATTATTTACCTACAGCACTGCCTGGTACAGAGTAAGTGCTCAGTAAATATTTGTTAAATTAATGAATGAACCAGAGAAATAATGTAATGGCATTTTGCAAATGATCAATAAATGTATTATTTTTTTAATGGAATAACTCTGCTTAAACATGAGAGTTATAAAATCAGTCAAGGAAAGGGTCTTAACATACACTCTTCAAAATACTGATTAATCTTAGAGAGTCCAATAGTATTTAACTCTGATATGTTTTGTGATATAAGCAGAAGCATCAAAACAGCTTTACAAAATTCTATATGAGAACACCTTGGCTCATTTCCCTCTCTCACCAAATCAAGTAATTTAATATCACTTTTTTTGTATTGTGGAAACTTGTCCTTATCTGATGATGTATACATATACATTAAATTCTTACAGGAAATGTGATATGGTTTAATAATTAGTCCTGAAAATTGTTTCTCAAACAAGACATCACTCTGAAAAATAAAATAAAATAAAAAGACTAATGAAAAAGATTGCTTTCATTCACTATCTCTATGTTATCCATGGAAAATACAGACAGATTTTAGGTATCTGGGGAGAATGCTATTTGCTTAGAAAGATGTTTTTCAGGCAAAAAGGTAGATGTTAAAATTTAATGTTTTACTTCAAACTCTGTCATTTATCCATTTGGAAAATTAACTTGATATATAGGTTGCCATTTTCTACATATGTGATAGGTTAACATTTGCTTCTATCAAGGTGGCATCAAGGTTTAGCCATCTCAGAATATGACAATGTAAGTATACATAATATAACTACAAGAATACATTACCAAGTAATTGAATTCAATTTAAAAGGTAAATGGTGATTTTATTTAGGTGTAGATAAATGAAAAGAATCAAGTTTATTTCTTTTTTCAAAAGTATCTAATTGCTTTAGGTCAAATCCATTCCACATAGATAATCTATCATTCAAATCAGAGGGTGATAATTTTGATCTCAAAAATAGCAATTTTGAATTTGAAAAGCATATCTCTTTTTTGGAATCACTGCTGCCGTGTCCACATTTTACCTTTGCAAGAGAAAGATAAATATACAAA
Source organism: Papio anubis (assembly GCF_008728515.1). Classification (NCBI taxonomy): domain Eukaryota; kingdom Metazoa; phylum Chordata; class Mammalia; order Primates; family Cercopithecidae; genus Papio; species Papio anubis. The sequence goes on along the minus strand of NC_044980.1, from coordinate 90,253,251 downwards.
GATCATATAATAATTTGAATGTCATTATAAACACACATAGAAAATTATTCTCTGTTACTAAGAAGAGTTAAAATTAAATCACAAAAATTAGAATTCTTTATACTTAAATTTAATCTATAGAAAATACATCAAATTCTCCAGAAGAAGAAAAAGAAGGGATATTTTGAAACTAGTTTCCAAGTAATGCTGATAACTTTCCCTGACTGGAATAATCTCATAATGCTATATAGCCACAGTACAGTATTGATAATACTATTTTCCTATTTTATTTGGGTACCAGGTATTTCCATCTCAGGGTCCTGTCATAGTCTCCAAATCTTACCATATCCATAGCTAAACTTGTTATCTTCCTTCCCCAACTTGAATCTATTTTCTCTCAGATAATCTCTATCACAATTAATAGCATATCCAATATCATTCTCCTAAACTATAAATTTCAGTCTTTCTCAGAGACTCCTTTCTTCTCAACCCTCTATGAATCAGCATGATCTTTCAGTGCTCTCTCTAAAATTTCTCTCAAATCTGACTGAGCTTCTTGCCTCCTTGTTACTAAAATTGCTTTATCATCTTGCAACAAGACTAATGCAACAGTCTCCTAACTGCTGTCCCCACTTGCTTTCAATTTAGTCCACTCTCTAAAGTGCTCTCAGAATTACATTTATTAAAAAGTACTTATTATATAATAATATCTCTTCTCTATTAAAGACTTCTTTCAGCTCACTATGGTCTTTAAAAGAAAGTTTCAAAATCTTTTTTTTTTTTTTTTTGCTTTGAGACAAGGTCTCGCTCTGTTGCCCAGACTGGAGCACAGTGGCACAATCTCATCTCACTGCAGCCTCAACCTCCCAGGCTCAACCTCAGCCTCCCGGGTAGCTGGGGCTACAGGCACATGCAATCATGCCAAGCTAATTTTGTTTCTTTTTTGTAGAGAAGAGGTCTCATTATGTTGCCTCGACTGGTCTCCAACTCCTGCACTCAAGAGATCCTCCCACCTCAGCCTCCTGCCTCACTCAGGCCCAAGAGCCACTGCACACACCCAAGTGTAAAAATCTTTAACATGTCATGTATTGCTCTTCAAAATTTGACTACACTTTACAGCATCAACTTCGACTTCCCCAAACCTCCAAACCTAATAACCTATGGATTTCTCACTTATTAGTTTAATGCTCATGAGTGGTTATACACGCTATTTTTTCTGCATGGATTACTCTTTTCTAGAAAATTCCTATACATTCTCCAATCCCAACTTAATTTTCATTTCCTCTATGAACTCTTCCCCAGTTCCTCCAGAGTAGTACACTGTTTCCTTTACAGAACTTTCATTGAAACAAGGAAGTTCACCATGAAAAAGGAAAATGGAGGATTCTGAAAACAGAAAATTTAAAATCCAGAGGAGGAAAAGGGAATTCCCAGGAACATGCTGAAAGGAATTTCCTGGAAGACAACTATGCAGTAACCCGGGGGAAAACCAACAATCTAAAAAGCAGGAAATGGACATTGGCTGGGAGCAAAAGAAAGAGCATGCTAACAAATTTCCAAGTGTCTCGATCTATTGAGAGGAAATTTCACAGTTTTTTTTCAAAGATTTTGGAATAACATTAGAGATAGACACCTAGAAAATTTCCTCCCCCAAAATAATGAGGCTACTGTTGCATCCAGGATAAATTAAAATTTGCATAAGAAAAAGAATGTAATCAGTTTCCATGTGACTCAACTCTGAACAATAGTTACTAATGAAAGTAATATAATCACTGAATATTAAATAAATAAAAATGTGTTAATCATAACTATATGATCCCTGAATACTAAATAAACTTAAATGTGTGATATAATTAAATCAGGAGGAATTTTATATGACCATTAATTCTTCATCCTCCATAAGAGGACCGGATAATATCTAAGACTGAAAAATCAAGAAACAGAGGTACACTCACATGCTTTAAATGTAGGAGGTGAAGGCCAGAAGAAACTGCAAAAGATCCCTAAGGACCAAGCAGGACCTGTGTTCCACAACTCCAGGGGCAACATTCAGATTGGAGTGGTGTCCCCAGAGTTGTGAAACAGGGGACTTAGGATCAGAAGACCAGAGTGGGGACAGTGAGGTAGGGGAACACTGCTTTTCATTACACCCTTGTAGTAGTATTTGACCTCATAAATTATGGAAGTAAGAAAAATATCTCAATGTAGGATAATAACGGCGGCGGCATTCAAAGTAATACATCTTTGATCTTAAATATCATTTTCAGCTGGGAGCGGTGGCTCACTCCTGTAATCCTAGCACTTTGGGAGGCCGAGGTGGGCGGATCACTTGAGGTCAGGAGTTTGAGACCAGCCTGGCGAACACGGTGAAATTCCGTTTCCACTAAAAATACAAAAGTTAGATGGGCATAGTGGCACATGCCTGTAATCCTAGCCACTCGGGAGGCTGAGGCAGGAGAATTGTTTGAATCCGGGAGGCGGAGGTGCAGTGAGTCAAGACTGTGCTATTGCACTCCAGCCTGGATGTCAGAGGGAGACTCTGTCGCAAAAAAAAAAAAAAAAAAGTCTACCCCAACGGTAAATCCCCGTTATGTACTCCTTTAAAATCTTCAACTTAACTTTCACAAGAGACAATAGTACAGTATAACTATTATCTAAACTTAATCCTAAATTCATATTTAAATAGGATAACATCAAGTAACTCTCAAAAGTAAAGCAGTAACAAACATTTAACACCCATTATTTTAAGAGACAATTCTAACAAAAACAAATAGCTCAAGATTGACAGAGGTAAATATATTTAAAAATTCTAACAAGTTGGATTAAGAAATTTTAGCAAAATTTGCAATAAAAATCCTAATTGTTATATGATATCATCAAGTATAGATACAGCTCTCATATCTGACACAATTAGGATAACAGTTTAATCAGAAAAGTTGGTTAAAATAAAAAACAGGAATCATTAAAAAAAAAAAAATAGTTAAATCCTGTGGCACACAATGTTGATCCTGACCTAAAAGCCACGTGTCACTTCTTCCTCAGTTGACCCATGATAATTTTGTTTGGGTGGCAATGCTTTACCTGAAGCCTCAAGATATAAACCTGGATCAGTCTGCATCATTTTAGCAAACCGGTTGAATATTACCATCATTTAAGGATGGGCATGTGATGCAATACTGTACCCTGAGACAAGAGGAAATCTGCTAAGGAGTTATATAAGGCCCTTCTCCATGATGATTGGAGAGTAAGATGTGAAGAGAAGCTGTGCCACCTTCCATCTGCCTGGGATGATGCCACCTAAGATGTAAATTTGGTTCCATGAGAGCCACATTGCTGCACAGAAAATCTCAGAGAAGCAGTCCAGGAGACACGATCATCCTTTACATGTTAATTCATCAAACCTGAAATGGTCTAAGCATGAAATTCTTATGTGAAATAATTAAATACATTTATTGCTTGAGCAATTTTTATTAGGAAATTCTATTCCTTGACTATGAAAGCATCCTAACTGATGCAGATATACTTTAAGTTTCAACTTTTCACTGAAAGTTTATATTTTTACTTAAGTGGTCATTCAATACAGGGTTTGGACCTTTGAGCACAAGTCTTGAGATTCAAATTCTACTTAGTCTTTCTTTAAAAGGGAGCTAAAACACAATAAATTACAAAATAGTCTGAGAAATGACTCCTAGACTTTTACAGTGTTCTTTTTTGTCATTGATGTTTTTCATACACACTTACCTTAATGATAGTTTTTACTGACTTGCATTAATCATTTTTCCAATGCTTTAGTGTATATTTTTTATTTTCGTTAATCAGTAATGTTTTACACATCCAATTATATGAGAGATATATTCAATCTAAAGATGAATGATTTTTAAACGCCTAATATAAGCCATCAAGCACAAAAAAAATAACATTACCAGGAAGTTTGAAGCCTACGACTAGAATTGCTGGCTATGAAGGTATGTGTGAACATCGCCAACTTTACCAGACAGTGTCAAATTGTTTTTCGAAGTGCTTTTACCAGTTCATACCCCACCTGCAATGCAGGGGTGGTTCTCTGGCTCCATATTATTGTCAAGACTTAATGTTGCCAAACATTTTCGTTTGTGTCAATCTGGTGGGTGTGAAATGGTATATTGTTACAGTTTTTACCTAATTTTCATGGAAACATATTTTTACACTTATTTAGTTGTTTTACACAGCACATAATTATAGTAGCAAGCATAAAGAGGTTCAGGAACAGATATTACAGACTCTCTTGGTAAACACACAACTCAGCCAAAGGGAGAAGTTAAGCAGGCACACTGTAGAAAAGCCTAATAGTTATGGGCATTTATCATGCCATGGACATCAAGTTCTCGGAAGGAATGTAGAATCCTGATTAATCTGATTAGTCCATTAAGTTGAGATCAGTTCAGAGAACTTCTGTCATTTCCAAACAGAATCCTACTATAGTTGGGATGTCATTTCTAGGCTGGATGGAACACTGCTCAGATGCAGTGTGTACAACTGCTTCTACTCTTAAGACCATATTTGTCATTTTTGTCTTCTACTCTGGAGAATTCCATTTTTCTTTTTTAAAAATGATGAAATATTTTAAAAATACAGTAAAATACAAACAAGAGTAATCTTAATGTAACGCTATGTTTGCCATGAATCTTTTTTTTCCGAGAATCACAACATTACAGACACAATCAAATCCCTGTGGATCCAGAACCAATCACATATTTCACATTTGCCCCATGATAAACACACTGTGAATTTAATACTTACTATCCTTTTATTAGTCCAGATCATTCAAGAAACAGATAGCACATTAAGAAGAGTTCAATGAAGAAAGTTTAATGAAGAGACAATTTAAAATGATGGAAAGGGTTTAAATTAATAAAAGATGGAAAAGCATCCTAAGTAAGAGTAATAAGAGTAGAAAGCCTTTCCTAATCCTAGGCCTGAAATATAAAGATATAGATTTAGTTCCTGGGACCCAGAGCAAAGTGTATCTGTCAGAGAAGACTTCATGACAGAACCTGGGGCCTGGAGAAATGTGCCATGTCCAGTAAAGGTCTGGCAGAGCAAAAAGTAGGGACTGGACTCCCAGTGGCTAAGTTCGGCTGGAAGCAGTAGGATCAAAGTAAAGTACGTAAAAGCAGATAATGGAGGTACCATAAAGCAAAAGAAAAAATAGATTAGAAGAAACAAAAAAGATGAAAATGGCTAATTTTAAAATTTTGTTCCTATGAGTGGCCAGAAAGTAGGGTAAAAATAATAAGGAAAAGGAATTTTATACTAGGTTTGCTATAAAATCAATTGAAATGTTTATGATACACAAGAGGACAGAGTTAATGTGCTTAAAATAGATTATCCCTAGCTATGCTCATTTTATTTAGGCATTTCATTTCAATAAGGTTAGAGCTTTAAAGTTAGAAATTAAATTTTTCGTTTAAACAAAAACTTTCATAGCATTTAAGAATTGTTTAAAATACATTATTGTCTCATTCTGAAAGTGAATTTATGTTACATATGAACATTTTAAGTTTCATTATAAGTATATACAGCTATATATTATAGCTATGAGTAACTTTTAAATAAGTAAATTTTAATAAATAATATAAATAATTAAATAAACTTTTCTAAATAATAAAACCACACACACACAGAACATTTGTTAGTATAAGTTACTCCAAAAGCAAAGTCTGAGTCAAGGACTTGGATGCAGTTGATTTATTTGAACAACTAATCCCAAGAAGCAGAAAGCAACAGACAACACGAAATAGGGAAAGAAGAAAACTATAGACAAGACCATAAAAAGCGAAATAACTTTAGGGGTTCACATTCATTTAGCCCATTGATATAGGCACAAATAGCTATAAATCATCTAATTTCATATTTATATCATTGGTAATTTATCTACCAATTTATCCCCAGAATGCAATGTTCAAAATAAGAAATTCAATTACATAATTTGGAATACTAACTGAAATAAAAAAGACATGATCATTTCAACTGATTTTTTTAAATAATAGGTAAGTAAATAGTTGTTTGATAGAAATTTTAAAAAATAATGATAGAAAGCAATTTTTCAACATAAAAAACAGAATTAATCAAAAACTTAGTGTTTATAGTATACCTAATAGGCTTTTGGAAGAATTCCCCTTAGAGTGGGAATACATATTAGCACCCATGCATGGAGTTCCTAGCCAATGCAATAATATAAAAAATAGAAATGAATTTCAAGAATTATAAAAACAGAGTTAAGGCTGTTTTTCTTCAGATGTTTTCACTTCCTACATGCACATAAAATTCAAGAGAATTAGCAGATAAAGTGATATAGCTGTAATGCAAGTTGAGTTTGGTACAACAATCATTAGAAAAGCAGAAATAATGATTTTACTGTGAAGCAGAAATAATGCATCAGAAAATGTAATATTAGTTTATTCAACACATTTTGAGAGCCCACTATGCATCAGATCCTATTCTAGGTACAAGGGATATAGCAGTGAACAAAGAGACTAAAATGCCTGTCTTCTCTAAGCTTATATTCTAGTTAAAAAAAAAAAATTGCAGTAATATTAGAAAAAAGAAAATATCTAATTCACCATAGAAACAAAAACTATGAAGTACCTAACAATGAACTGAACAAATATAACACCAAAATAATGGGTAAATATGGCGTGTTCATAGATTGAAACGGTATCATAAAGATGTTGATTGGTCTATACATTAAATATAAATTAAATACAATTTCAGTCAAAATACAACAACTTGGAAGGGGAGAGGAGACTTTAAAATTCATTGAAAGATTTGAAGTGCTGAGAGTAAACAAAACAATTTTTGAAGAAGAGGAGGGGTTCCACTTCAAAAAATCAAGACTGATATGGTTTAGATCTGTGTCGTTAACCAAATGTCATGCTCCATTTTAATCCTCAATGTTGGAGTGGGACACAGTAGGAGGTGACTGGATCATGAGAGCAGTTTTTCATGACTTAACACAATCCCGTTGGTGTTGTCATCACAATAGTGAGTTCTCGTTTGGTGTTTAACAGTGTGGCAACTCCCCCATCTTTCCCGTTCACCTTCTACCATGATTGAAAGTTTCTTGAGGCCTCCCCAGAAGCCGAGCAGATGCCAGCATCATGCTTTCTGTACAGCCTGCAGAACTATGAGCCAATTAAACCTCTTTTCCTTATAAATTACCCAGTCTCAGGTATCTCTTTATAGCAATGCAAGAACAGACAAATACAAAGACTTTAATGAAAAAAATATAGTTGCAAAGACAATATTGCTTTGATCAGGGATACAAAACTAAGCCAACTGAAAAAAAATAGAAACTACAGAAATAGACTCGTGTATATTTAATAAATGACTGAAGTTATATAAAAATCAACAGTGGAAGGATTCACTATTCAATAAATAGATCTGGGGGAAATAGACTGATCTACATGGGGAAAAATATCTGAAAGGGTCAAATGTTTATTATCTTGAGGTAGGAAAGAATTTCTTACATAAGATGCTAAACAAGCGGACAACAAAGGTAGATGCTTGATACATTTGACTTCCTTAAAATTACAAACTTGTGCACAACAGACATTACAAAAAGGGAAAAAGACAAGTCCACCTGCCAAGAGAAAACATTTACAGTATACAAAACATTCAAGTCATTGGCATGCAGCATATTTAAAGTACTCCCACAAATCAACATAATAAACAATCCTATGGAAAAACGGGGAAAAGTTGTAAACAGGCAATTATCAGAAGAAACATGAATGACTAATAAAAGAAAAGATGCTCATACTCACTAATAGTCAGAGAAATAGGAAATAAAACAACCATCAGATTAGCAACAACAAAAAATTGTTTTAAGTATCTCTCAATATCAAGTGCTGGTAAGGATGCGAAGCAAAAGGAACTTCCAGTCTGCTCCAAGGAGTGTCAATCGTTAAAACCACTTTGGAGAGAAAGTTGGTATTATCTAGAAGTCATAAATACCCACCATCTGCAACCCATAAATGCTAATTCTAGGTATAAAAACTAGGAAAGCTGTTACCGAGGTTCACAAGGAATCATATATAAGAATAATCATTTTAACATTGTACATTCAAATTGTTTATATAGTCTGGGCGCGGTTTATACAGTCACGCCTGTAACCCCAACACCTTGGGAGGCTGAGGTGGGAGGTTCACTTGAGCCCAGGAGTTCAAGACCAGTTCTCCATTTTAAATATTAAACACATTTTGTAAGATACACATATCTTGTGAGTATGATAATGCCTTTGTTGTCCCCACATACATTCCCACAGCCATTTTCCCACCCCTCAAATTCACATTTTTGTCTTTGTGAGGCTATTTGTATCCATGCCTGTTAACTCAGGAGCAAGGTTTTAAGACATGACATAAAAGTTTTGTTTCAACTAAGAAATAAGCAACAGTTGGACACAAACTACAGTGGATATTGTGGTAGTCCACCCTGATCTTTCTTCAGGGTCAGGTCCAGCCATTCCCAGCCCAGCTATGAATGCCCCTCTGCTGATACAGTCCTTGGTCACAGAGAACTGCCTCACCCACTAATCTTAAGATATAAACGCTAAGTCTCTTGCCCTAGTTTTCAATAACTCTAAAGAGCCACGCAGTTCAAGGATACCCCAGCCTCAGCTTCATTGGATACAATCAGGTCAGTTGCAACCACATTCTCCTGTCCAATTTGACATCCCTCACTTCTTTACAGCTCTCTTTCCCAAGAGCACTCACCAATACATCTTCTACATGCAACCTCTATCTTGGCATCTCATTTCAGCTAATCCACTCTAAGACAAAAGTTCTCCAAAATAAATACCCACTTCTTAAAAAATTACATTAAGAAGAAAATGCTTGAAAAGAAATGTGCTTTATATATATTAACAGGTTCCTTATTGAATGTTATTGTAATTTTTTCACAAGATATCTATGGTTCTTCAGTGACACAATGGTAACATACCAGCATCTAAGCATAAGTCTTCCTAGCCAAAAATCTGGGTTTGGAGAAATTTCTAAATAGTTTGAGAAAACTCTCAAATATTCATTCACATGAAACTCTCCATTTCAAAAGCCTAAAAATTTTACATTTTCTCAATAATTATATATTTTGGAAATAAACAAAGTATTGAATACCCAGCCCAGCTTTATGATATAAACATAAGTGTTTAAATTTTCATTAAAATTAATATTTTCTTAATTTTATTATTTTTTAAAATTTAAAATTTGAAAAGAAAATACAATTTTAAATCTAATACTATCGATATAGGAGTTAAGAAGGAATTGCTTAGGCTAATAGCAAGGGCATGGGATCCCTCGGTAAGGCTTTTCTTTTTTCTTTTCTTTTTAATGAAAAGCAGCCCCAAATCATTTTCTAACAAAGGGCAGCCTGTAAAATCAGGCTGCAGACATAGACAAGCAAGCTGGCAGCTTGCATGGGTCAATGCCAGCAGGAACTAGGGACTAGATATGTTCAAAATGGCGGCTTCCTCTTCCCTTTTCTTTGTCAGCCAAGAGGACAGTAAAGACCAGACAAGATGGCACCAATCAACTGGAAAGTCCATTTGCATTACAAGATTAGGGTGGGGCCACCAGCCTTCCCTGTGCACTATGTAAACATCATCCCTGATAGAACCAATCTGTGAGCCCTACATACCTCAGACACCAGCTTCTCTAGCCTGCCTATAAAATTTGCTGCAGTCCACTGCTCTCCTCTCTCCTTTCTTGTGTCTATTATTTCCACTCCTTAACCCACCCACGTGTGTCCGTGTCCTGAATTCTTTCTCAGCAGGCAACAATAAACCCCCAGGTATATACCCTATGGTATACCTGGTTGCTTGGTTGCCTGTTCGCTTCAGTATTAAATACCATAGCCAGGCATGGTAGCTCATGCCTGTAATCCCAGCACTTTGGAAGGCCGAGGAGGGCGGATCACGAGGTCAGGAGTTCAAGACCACCCTGGCCAACATAGTGAAACCCCACTCTACTAAAAATACAAAAATAACCGGAGCGTGGTGGTACGCACCTATAATCCCAGCTACTTGGGCGGCTGAGGCAGGAGAATTGCTTGAACCCAGGAGGCAGAGATTGTAGTGAACCGAGATCATGCCACTGCACTCCAGCATGGGCGACAGAGCAAGACTCTGTCTAAAAAAATAAAAAATAAAAATAAAAAGCTTATGTATTAGAGAGACAAAAGAGGCACAAAAACATGGCCAAATAGAATTCGCTAGTGGTCACTCCCCTGCAGAACACCAAATTTAACAACTATCCACACAAGAAAGCACCCTCTTAAGAACCAAAAAAAAAAAAAAGGTGAGTGATTATTGTACCTGCTTTTAACAAAATATCAAGGAAAGAGGCATTAAGGAGGGTAGGAAAGACAGTCTTGCATTGCCTATCCCACCCTTCCGTCATTTCGTGGCAGCACAGTGCAGAGAATTAGTATGCTTTGGGGACGCAGCGTGAAGTGAGTGTTGGACTTTGCATTGGAACTCAGTGCTACCTGTCGTAGCAAAACACAATGAAAGGCAGACAGTTTTGCTGGTATCCACAGAGGAAATATTTAGACCAGCCCTGGGCCAGAGGGAAACTCTCAGTGCCAGCAGGAGGAACCCAAATCACAGCTGTTTCCACCACTGGCTGACTAAAGTGACCTAGGGCCTGGAATAAAACTGAGTGGCCGTCTGGCCAAAAGGACTACAGTCCTTGGGCAAGGCCTGGTGCTGCACTAGTCTCAGAGGCAATAAGACTAGGGGTGCATGTGACCCAGTGTAACACCAGCCGTGGCAGCTAAGAGATTACTCATGTCACCCCTCCCAGAACTCTCGGCAGTGCAGCTTGGGGGAAGAGTTCTGCTTGGGGAAAAGAGAGGGAAGAATACAGTGGACTTTGTCTTACAAGTTGGGTACCAGCTTAGCCACAGTAAAATAAACACCAAGAAGAGCCCTAAAGCCCCTGACTCTAGGCCCTAGCTCCTGAACAGCATTTCTAGACCCACCCTGGGCCAGAAGAGAACTTGCCTACCTGAAGGGAAAGACACAAGCCTGGCTAGACTCACCACCTCCTGACTAAAGTGCCCTTGGCCCTTGATAAACATCAGCTTTAGCCAGGCAATAGTCACCACAGACCTTGAGCAAGACCCAGTCCTGTGCTGGTTATAGGTCAGACACAACAGGGTCCCAGTCATGATGGCCATAGGTGTGCCAACTCCAGACAGTTCAGCAAAGAGACTCCATTTATTTGGGGGAAAGTAAGGGAAGAGAACAAGAGTCTCTGCCTGGTAATCCAGGCAATTCTCTCAGATCTTATCCAAACCACCACCAAAGTGGTACCACTAGGAGTCTCTGTGACTCTTGTAGAGTCACAGCATTACTGGGCTTGGGGTGCCCCCTAATGTAGATATGGCTGCATTGACCAAAATCTTAGATCACAACACTCAATTCCCTTTGAATACTTGAAAAGCCTTCCTAATATGGATGGGTGCAAACAAGTCCAAACTGTAAAGATTGGAATAAATACCTAGCTCTTCAATGCCTAGACATCAATTAATGTCCACAAACATCAAGAGCATCCAAGAAAACATGACCTCACCAAACAGACTAAATAATAAATCAATAGCCAATGTCGGAGTGACAGAGATATATGAATTTTCAGATAGGGACTTCAAAATAGCTGTCTTGAGGAAGCTAAACAAACTCCAAGATAACACAGACAAGGAATTCAGAATTCTACCAGAGAAATTTAACAAAGAGTAATTAATTTTTTAAAATATCAAGCAGAAATTTGGGAGCCTAAAAATTAAATTGACAACTTGAAAAATAAATGCAAAGTCTTTAGCGAGCAGAATTGATCAAGCAGAAGAAAGAATTTGTAAACCTGAAGATAGGCTCTATGAAAATACAGTCAGAGGAGAAGACAGAAAAGAGAATAAAGAAGAAGAAAGCACACCTACAAGATCTAAAAAACAGCCTCAAAGGGTCAAATCTAAGAGTTGTTGGCCTTAAAGAGGAAGGGGAGAGAGAGACAGAGAGAGAGAGAGAAGTTTATTCAAAGAAATAATAACAGGAAACTTTTCAAACACAGAGAAAGATATGAATACCCAGGTACAAGAAGGTCACAGAATATCAATAAGATTCAATCCAAAAAAGAAGATCTCAAGGTATATAATAGTCAGACTCTCAAAGGGCAAGAATAAAATAATCCTAAAAGCCACAAGAGAAAAGAAGCAAATAACATATGAAGGAACTCTGATATGTCTGGCAGCAGACTTCTCAGCAGAAGCCTTACCAGCTAGGACAGTGTGAAATGACATATTCAAAGTGCTGAAGGAAAACAAACTCAACCTAGAATATTTTATCCAGCAAAATTATCCTTCAAACATGAAGGAGAAATAAATACTTTCACAGAAAACAAAAGCTGAGAGATTTTATCAAATACCAGATGTGTCTTACAAGAAATACTAAAGGGAATTCTTCAATCTGAAAGAAAAAGATGTGAATGAGCAATGAGAAATCCTCTAAAGGTATAAAACTAAATCACTGATAATAATAAGTACACAGACAAATATGGAATACTTTAAAACTATAATTGCAGTGTGTAAAATACTCAGATCTTTAGTAGGAAGGCTAAAAGACAAACCTACCAAAAATTAATAACTACAGCTTTTTAAGAGATTGACAATATAAAAATATATAAATTGAGATGACAAAAAGTCAGAAAGCAGGAGGATGGAGTTAAAGTGTAGAATTTTTTAGTAGTCTCTTTGCTTATTTGTTTTATTTCACTCCCTTGTATCAGAGTTAACTTGTCATCAGTTTAAAATATTTGGTTATAAGATGTTATTTGCAAACCTCATGGTAAACATAAAAAAACCTGTAATAAATACACAGATATTTTTAAAACAAGAAATTAAAACATACTATCAGAGAAATTTACTTTTACACAAAAGGTGTTTTTCTTTCTTCCTTTCTGTCATCTTTCTGTCAGTGAAGGAATTGAGAAAGAAATTTTTAAAGTTTCTTGAAACAAATAAAAATGGAAACACACATACCAAATTCTTGGGATGCAGCAAAACTAATGATAAGAGGGAACTTTAAAGCAACAAACATATACCAAAAAAACAGATAAACTTCAAATAAGCAATATAACAATGCGTCTTAAAGAACTAGAAAAACAAAAGCAATGAAAACTCAAATTAGTAGAAGAAAATAAGTAATAAAGATCAGAGCAAAATAAATACAATTTAGGCTAAAAACAATAAATGATCAATGAAACAAAAAGATAAACAAAATCTTTTGTGAAAAGATAGACAAAATTGACAAACCTGTAGCCATATTAACTAAAGAAAAAAAAAAGAAAAAGAAAAAGACTCAATAAATAAAACCAGAGATGAAAAAGGAGACATTACAACTGATACCACAGAAGTCCAAAGAATCATTAAAAACTATGGTGAACAACTATATGCCAATAAATTAGAAAAACTAGTAGAAACAGATAAATCCCTAGGCACATTATAACTTGCAAAGTTTGAACCATGAAGAAATCCAAAACCTGAATAGACCAGTAATAAGTAAAGAGATAGAACAGTAATAAAATGTCTCCCATCAAAGACAAGCCTAGGACCCAATGACTTCACTGCTAAATTCTACCAAACATTTAAAGAAGAAAACATATCAATCATACTCAAACTACACCAAAAATTTGAGGAGGAGGGAATACTTCCAAACTCATTCACAAGGCCAGCATTACACTAATACTGAAACCAGACAAATCTACAATTACAACAACAAAAAAAAACCCTGCAAGCCAATATTCCTGATGAATGCAAATGCAAAAATTCTCAACAAATACTAATAAACCAAATTCAGCAACACATTAAAAAGATCATTTATCATGACCAAGTAGGATTCATCCCAAAAATGTGAGATTGGTTCAACATATGCAAATTTTAAAATGTGATACATCACATCAACAGAATGAAGGACAAAAACCACATGATCATTTTAGTAGATGCCAAGAAAAATCAACTGATAAACTTCAGCATCAGGCCTGGCACAGTAGTAGCTCATGCTTATAATTCCAACATTTTGGGAGGTTGAGGCAGAAGGATCCTTTGAGGCCAGGAGTTTGAGACCAACCTGGGCAACATAGCAAAATCCTATCTCTATAAAAGAAAGGAAGATAAGAGAAACATTTTTCACAAGGCATCCATTTGCATAAGAAAAATTCATATCACTTTATGGTAGACACTTTCAAAAAATTGGGTAGACAGAACATACTTCAACATGATAAAACCCATATATTACAAACCCACAGCTAGTGTCATACAGAACAGGGAAAATCTAAAAGCCTTCTCTAAGTTCTAAAACAAGATAAGAATGCCTACTTCCACCATTTTTATTCAGCATAGTACTAAAGTCCTAGCTAGAGCAATTAAACAAAAGAAAGAAAGAAAGGGCATACAAATTAGAAAGGAAGAAGTCAACTTATTTTTGTCTGCAGATAGTAAGATCTTATATTTGGGACAATCTAAAGATTCCACCAAAAAAATAAAAACTATTATAACTGGTAAACAAATTCAGTAAAGTTGCAGGATACAAAACCAACATACACAAATCAGTATATTTCTATATGCCAACACTAAACAATCTGAAAAGAAATGAAGAAACTAATATCATTTACAGTAGCTACAATTAAAATAAAATATCTAGGAATTAACTTGACCAAATAAATGAAAGATCTGTACAATGAAAATCATAAAGCATTGATGAAAGAAACTGAAGAGGACACACCAAAAAATGAAAAGATATTTTATGCTCATGAACTGGAAGAATCAGTATTATTAAAATGTCTATACTACTCAAAGTAATCTACAGATTCCATTTAATCCCTATTGAAATGAATACATTATTCAAAGAAATAGAAAAACAATTCTAAAATTTATATGGAACCACAAAAGACCCAAAACAGCCAAAGCTATTCTGAGCAAAATGAACAAAGCTGGAAGCATTACATTACCTGACTTTATATTATGCTACAGAACTATAGTAATCAAATCATCATGGTACTGGCATAAAAACAGATGCATAAACTAGTGAAACAGAATAGAGAACCCAAAAATAAATCCTTGCATCTAAATTCAACTCATATTTGATTAATGTACCAAGAACATATATTGGGGAAAAGAAAGTATCTTCAATAAATTGTACTGGGAAAACTGTATATCCATATGCAGAAGAATGGAACTAGACCTCTATCTCTCAACATATACAAAACTAAAATCCAAATGGATTAAAGACTTAAATTTAAGACCTCAAATTATGAAGCTGCTATAAGAAAACATTGGGAACACACTCCAAGGCATTGGTCTGGGCAAAGATTTCCTGAGTAACACCTCAAAAGTACAGGCAACCAAACCAAAAATGGACAAATGGGATCACATCAAGTTAAAAAACCTCTGCACAGCAAAGGAAACAATCAACAAAGTGAACAGACAACCCACAGAATGGGAGAAAATATTTGCAAAACACCGATCTGACAGGGGACTAATAACCAGAAAGCTAAGAAGCTCAGACCACTCACTAGCAAATAATAATAATAATAATGATCTGATTAAAAATGGGCAAAAGGTCTGAGTAGACATTTCTCAAAGGAAGACATACAAATCATCAAAGACATACAAAAAGACATACAAAACATCACCAATCATCAAAGAAATACAAACCAAAACTACAATGAAATATCATTTCATTCCAGTTAAAATGGCTCATATTCAAAAGTCAGGCAATAAGAAATGCTGGTGAAGATGTGGAGAAAAGGGAACTCTCACATACTGTTGGGCAGAGTGTACATAGTACAATCACTATGAAGAACACTATGAAGGTTCTTCAAAAACCTAAAAATAGAACTACCATATGATCCAACAATCTCTCTTCTGGGTATATTCAAGAGAAAGAAATTAGCATAACAGAGATCTGCCCTCCCATGTTTATTGCAGCACTACTCACAATACCCAAGATACGGAATCAACCTAAGTGTCCATCAATAGAGGAATAGATAAAGAAAATATGGTACAAATACACAATGGAATATTATTCAGTCATAAAAAAGAATGAAATCATTTCATTTGCAACAACATGGATGAAAGTGGAAGATATTGTCTTATATCCATTCCAGCTATTCTGTAGCTGAAATAAGCCAGCTACAGAAACACCAATATTGCATGCAAAAGCAACAACAACAACAAAAAAAAATGAACTCATGGAAATAGAGAGTAGAATGATGGCTACCAGAGATTGGGAAGAGAAGTGCAGGAGGGTAAATAAGGAGTAGTTGGTTAATGCATTCAAAAATATAGTTAGATAGAACGAACAAGATCTAGTGTTCAGTAGTACAATAGGGAAAATATAGTTAAAAATAATGTATTATATATTTTAAATAACTAAAGGAGTGAAACTGGAGTGTTCCTAACACAAAGAAATCATAAATGCCTGAGGTTATGGGTACCCTAACTACCCGGACTCGATTATTGCACACCGTATGCCTGTATCAAAGCATCAAATGTACCCCATAAATTTGTACAGCTATTATGCACCCACAATTTTTTAAAATGTCTAATCATATGTGTTAGGCATTCACTCTACTAGGCCATTTCTGTATAAATATTTACTCCAATATCTAACTATCTATATTTACATGCACATTTATATATTCAACAACCATAAGGTAGATTCTTCTCTTTCTTTAATAAAAGAGAAATTTGAGGTTCTTTCATGAATGTAAAAAATAAGATACTAAGTAACTTTTCCAGGGTCACATACCCGTAGATGTTAAAACTTGGATTTAAAGTCAGGTTTGTGTGGTTGCTAAACCCATGCTTTTCAAAATAACATATCTTTTCTTCAAAATGAAGCATTTCAAAAATGTGTCCATGGATCACAGAGGGAGTATGATCATGTGAAAGATCTGGGGAGATAACAACAGGGGTCAGGGACTTTAATCGCTAGACTCAACTCTATTACTTAACAACCTGTATGACCTAGACAAATAAAATACACTCTAAATTTTCATCTTCTGCAGTGATATGTCAATAAGCATTAATAGATATGTATAATAGATACCTATTGCTGAGTGCATGCTATGGGTTAGACATGAATACCTACACATATTTTATTAAATCTTCACAAGAATTTTATGAAATAGATATTTTATCCATTTTAGAGATGAGAAAACTGAGTTCAGATATTCTAAGTGAATTGCTGAAAGTTATCAACTTCACAGGCTCCTTTACAGGAATTTAGCATGGTGAGTCATATTAAGATACTAAAGGAATTCTAAAATTCTATAGGAAGGCAAAGAAATTCTACTTTAAAGTTTTTATTTTATTTATTCTTTTACTTTATTTTATCTACAACTTATACACTCCCTATAAGATACAAGTTCTATTGATCCTACAAGAAAAAAATGTGCTACCCCATGACAAGGTCTTGCTGG
Organism: Papio anubis; assembly: GCF_008728515.1. Classification (NCBI taxonomy): domain Eukaryota; kingdom Metazoa; phylum Chordata; class Mammalia; order Primates; family Cercopithecidae; genus Papio; species Papio anubis. The sequence goes on along the minus strand of NC_044980.1, from coordinate 90,235,765 downwards.
TTTGGCTTCTTTTTTTTTTTTTTTTTTTTTTTTTTTCTTATTGAAACCTCTATGTCAATTCCTAGTGGAAGAGAGATAAGTAAATTATTGACATGAGAGTTTACAGCAAATAGATACCTAAACTTAGTGTGCTTTCTTTTTCAAAATTATTTATTTTAACAAATCTAGACAGTCATTATCTTTCTCTTACTTTAAAATCAGGCAAATCAAAATTTAGGTTTAAAAAAATTAAACATATTTTTTTATTTCACATTTATTCACTACTGTTAAGCCTTAATCAAAAAGTTAAAACATTTAATGGAACAAATCTCAATGGATAGATTAGAAAATTACACAAAAATACTCTATTTAATCAATTTTACAATGGCTCTTTTTGACATTTTAATAACTTGAAATTAAGACGATTCTTTCAATCTATGGTGTGTGGTGGTTATTGGCAATGTTTTGTCTTACTTTGAGGTATATAAATCAATAGTGAAACACAGAATCAACAGCAAATTAAATTTGGTCAAATATAGAAGCTCTAAGCATCATTATATTTCTCTATTCTTTTGAAACAAATTTTTACTTATTTCAAAAATAAAACGTTTCATGCTTGATGGTATCTTATTTATCAATCTGTGATATGTCATTTTTTATTCAAACATTCATAAAACTGTGACTCTAAGATTAACTGTTTTTATATTGTCTACTATGAATTTACATTAAAATTCAAACACAAAATGAAATATGAGTCTTATATATGATTATCAGAAAAACCTTATATGTTAAAACATGTTCAGATTTTTTGAAGGATCATAACTTATTTTTTTTATCTAGTAGAAGCTTATGAAAAATAAAGCATGCCAAATTATAAATGTGCCATATAAAGACATACCTGACAGTTTCTCTGCAGTTCATTTTGTAGGCTCTGGTATATGTCAACATTTTATTCCTTCAGATCAGGCAAGGTTTATAAGTTGGACTTTTCTAGATGTTATGGCCTAAATGATTCCCAAAATTTATGTGTTGAAACTTAACCCCCATTATGGTGCTGCTAAGCAGTACAGCCTTTTGGAAAGTGACTAAGTCATGAGGGCTTCATTCTCATGAATGAATTAGTGTTGAATAAAAAGGGCCAGAGGGAGCTGACTTTGACCCCTATTGTGCCTTCTGTCATGTGAGGATATAGCAAGAAAGTCTTCAACAAACCAAATGCTGCCATCTTCATCTTGAACTTCCCAGCTTCTAGAACTGTAAGAAATCAATTTCTGTTCTTTACAAATCACCCAGTCTATGGCATTTTGCTATAACCACACAAACAAAGACACTAATCAAGTAAGAATTTCTTTCTGTAAAATCAAGAGATTCCATTAAGAGCATAATATGTACTTTGGGAGTTAAGATGGTAAGTACAAAATAATATATTCCAAGCAATTCAATTAGAAAAAGAATAAATTTTAAGATTATCAAGTAAGCCTTCATTTTTCTTTAGATAAAACCAGACTTTTAAGTTCATCTCTGCATATTGCCAAAAACAACAAAACATTTATGACAAATCTATTAAGTAAAATGTATACTTGATAAAGCTTATATTAAATGAAGTCACTTGAGTTAAAAACCAATAAATGGTGCTGCAAAAACTGGATTGCCAGATGTGAAAGAATAAAACTGGACCGCATCTCTCATTATATACCAAAGTTAACTCAAGATGGATTAAAGGCTTAAATGTACAACCCAAAACTGTTTAAATAAACACTAAGAAAAGATCTAAGGATAACTCTTATAAGCATTGGTTGGGGCAAAGAATTTATCACTAAAACATCAAAAGCATAGGCAATTTAAAAAGTAGGCAAACGGGAATTAATTAAACTAAGAAGTTGCTGCACAGCCCAAGAAATAATCAACAGAGTGAACAGACAACTTGTAAAATGGGAGAAAATATTTACAAACTATTGATTTAGCAGGGGACTAATACCAAAATACACAAAAACTCAAACAACTTAACAAATAATCCCATTAAAAACAGGGCAACAAAATTAGCCAGACATGGTAGTGGGCTCCTGTAGTCCCAGCTACTTGGGAGGCTGAGGCAGGAGAATGGCGTGAGCCCGGGAGGGGAGTTTGCAGTGAGCCGAGATCGTGCCACTGCACTGCAGGCGACAGAGGGAGACTCCATCTCAAAAACAAAAAAAAAAGAAAGAGAGCAACAATGGTATGCTGTCTTTAATAGACCCATCTCACATGTAATGACACTCATAGGCTCAAAATAAAGGAATGGAGGCAAACCTATTAAGCAAATGGAAAAGAGAAAAAAGTATGGGCTTCAATTCTAATTTCAGAAAAAAACAGATTTCAAACCAACAAATATCACAAAAGACAGAGAATGGCATTACATAATCATAAAGGGTTCAATTCAACAAAAAGACAGAACTATCCTAAATATATATGCACTCAACATAGGACCACCCAGATTCACACAGAAAGTTCATAGAGAACTAAAAACACACATATACTCCCATACAATTTTAGTGGAAGACTTCAACACTACACTGACAGTAATAAATCATCAGTGGAGAAAATTAACCAAGATATTCAGGACCTGAATTCAACATTGGATCAAATCAATCTGATAGACTTTTACAGAACTCTCCACCCCAAAAACAACAGAATATACATTTCACTGATTGCCACATGGCACACACTCTAAAATTGACCACATAATTGGACATAATCCTCAACAAGTGCAAAAGAAACAAAATCATAAAATCATACTTAACACTTTCAGCACAATAAAAATAGAACTCAAGACTATAAAAACCACACAACTACATAAAGATTAAACAAGATGCTCTTGAATGACATTTGGGTAAAAAATAAAATTAAAGCAGATATCAAAAAGTTCTTTGAAAGTAATGAGAACAAAGATACAACATACCAGAATCTCTGGGACACAGGTAAAGCAGTGTTAATAAGAAAATTTATAGTAATAAATGTCCACATTAAAAAGTTAGAAATATCTCAATTTAACAACCAAACATCACAACTGAAAGAATTAGAGAAGCAAGAACATATATATCAACCCCAAAGTTAGAAGAGTAAAAAAAAAAAAAAAAAAATCAGAGCTGAACTGAAGGAAATCGAGACACAAAAAAAATTCAAAAGATCAACAAATCCAGGAGTTGGTTTTCTGAAAAAAATAGTAAGATAGGCTGTTAGTTAGACGAACAAAGGAGAAAAGTGACAAAATCCAAACAAACATAAATAGAAATGATGATGGGAATGCTACTCCTGACTTCATAGAAATAAAAACAATCATCAAAAACTACTATGAACACCTCTATGCACACAAACTACAAAACTTAGAAGAGATAAATAAATTCGTGGACACATACACTGTTACAAAAATGAGCCAGGAAGAAATAGATTCCCTGAACAGACCAATAACAGGCTCTGAAATAGAATCAGTAATAAAAAGTCTACCAACCAAAGAAAGCCCTGGACCTGATGGATTTACAGTCAAATTCTACCAGACGTACAAAGAAGAGCTGGTACCATTCCTGCTGAAACTATTCCCAAAAAAGGAGAAGGAGGGACTCCTCTGCAACTCATTCTATGAGGCCAGCATCATCTTGATACCAAAACCTGGCAGAGACACAACAAAAAAAGAAAACTTTAGACCAATATCCTTAATAAACATCAATGTAAAAATCCTCAACAAAATATGGCAAACTGAATCCAGCAGCACAACGAAAAGTTTATTCATGACAATAAAGTAAGCTTCATCCCCAGAATGCAAAGTTGGTTCAACATAAACAAATCAATAAATGTGACTCATCACATAGCAAAACTGAAGACAAAAGCCACATGATTATCTCAATAGACACAGAAATGATTTTCTATGAAATTCAACACCACTTCACGTTTTAAACTCACAATTAACTAGATATTGAAGGAGCACACCTGTAATAATAAGAGCCATCTATAACAAACCCACAGCCAACATTACATTGAATGGGCAAGAGCTGGAAACATTTACCTTGAAAACAAGTACAAACAAGGATGCCCTCTCTCACCACTTCTATCCAACATAGTATTGGAAGTCCTAGCCAGAGCAATCAGGCAAGAGAAAGAAATAAAAGGCATCCAAATAGGAAAAGAGGAATTCAAACTATCCCTGTTTGCAGATAACATAATTCTATATCTAGGAAATCCCATAGTATCATAACCTCCAAAACTCCTTCAGCTGATAAACAACCTCAGTAAAAATTTCAGGATGCAAAAATCAATGTACAAAATATTCCCTTTACACCACCAACAATCAAACTAGGAGCCAAATCAGAAAGGCAATCCTATTCACAATTGTCATTAAAAATAAGATAAAATACCTAGGCATACAGCTATCCAGGCAGGTGGAAGAACTCTACAATGAGAATTACAAAACACTGCTCAAAGAAATCAGGGAAGACACACACAAATGGAAAAACACTCCATGCTCATGGATAGGAAGAATCAATATCATTAAAATAGCTATACTGCTCAAATCAATTTACAGATTCAATGCTATTCTTGTCAAACTGCCATTGACATTCTTCATAGAACTAGAAAAAAACTATTTAAAATTCATATGGAACTAAAAAAGAGCCTGAATAGCCAAGGCATAGTAAGGAAAAAGAACAAAGCTGGAGGCATCACATTACCTGACTTCAAATCATACTACAGGGCTACAGTAATCAAAACAGCATGGTACTGGTACAAAAAAGGCATGTAGGTCAATGGAACAGAATAGAGAGCCCAGAAATAAGGCCAAAGGCCACACATGTATGAGCATCTGATCTTCAACAAAGTTGACAAAAAAATGCAATGGGGAAAGGACTTCCTATTCAATAAGTGATGCTGGGATAACTGGCTAGCCATATGCAGAAGATCGAAGCTGGACTCCTTCCTTACATCAAATAAATAAATCAACTCGAGATGGATTAAAGACTTAAATGTAAAATCTAAAACCATAAAAACTCTGGAAGACAACCTAGGCAATTCTATCCTGGATATAGGAAGAGGCAAAGATTTCACAACAGAGACCAAAAGCAATAGTAAAATTGAAAAGTGGGAGCTAATTAAACATATGAGCTTCTGCATAACAGAAACTATCAACAGAGTAAACAGACAATCTATAGATTGGGAAAAATATTTCAAACTATGCATCTGACAAGGGTCTAATAACCAGCATATGTAAGAAACTTAAACAAATTTACAAAAACAAATGACACCATTAGAAAGTGGGCAAAGGACATGAACAGACACTATGCAAAAGAAGACATACATGCAGCCAACAAGCATATGAAAAAAGGCTCAATATCACTGACCATTAGAGAAATGCAAATCAAATACACAATAAGATACCATCTCACACCAGTAAGAATGGCTATTAAGAAGTCCAAAAATAGCAGATGCTGGCAAAGTTGTGGAGAGAAGGGAACACTTCTACACTGTTTGTTGGAGTGTAAACCAGTTCAATCACTGTAGAAAGCGGTATGGCAATTCCTCAAAGAGCTGATAGCAGAACTATCATTCAACCCAGCAATCCCATTACTGGGTGTATATCCAGAGGAATATAAATTATTCTACCATAAAGACACATGCACATGGATGTTCATTGCAGTGCTATTCACAATAGCAAAGACATGGAATCAACCTAAACACCTATCAATGAGATTGGATAAAGACAATGTGGTACACATAAACCCTGGAATACTATGCAGTCATAAAAAGAAATGAGATTTTGTCTTTTGCAAGAACACAGATAGAGCTGGAGGCTATTGTCCTTAGCAAACTAATGCAGGAACACAAAACCAAATACCACATGTTCTTACTTATAAGTGGGAGCTAAATGATAAGAACTTATGAACAAAAAGAAGGAAACAACAGACACTAGAGTCTACGTGAGGGTGGAGGGTGGAGGGTGGGAGGAGGAAGAGGAGCAGAACAGATAACTATTGGCTACTGTGCTTAATACCTGCGTGATGAAATAATCTGTACAACAAACCCCCAGGAAAGGAATTTACCTACACAGCAAACCTTCGCATGTACCCCTGAACCTAAAAGTTAGAAGTATATATTTTTAAAAAATGAACAAAGGACATGAATAGACATTTCTCAAAACAAGACATACAAATGGCTAACAGGTATAAGAAAAAATGCTCAACATCACTAATCATCAGAGAAATGCAAATTAAAACTACAAGATATCATCTTACCCCAGTAAAGATGGCTATTATTAAAAAGAGAAAATAGCAGATGTTGGCAAGGTTGTAGAGAAAAAGGAAGTCTTATACACTGTTGGTGGAAATGTAAATTATTACAACCTCTATGGAAAACAGTATGGAGATTTCTCAAAGAACTAAAAGTAGAATCATCGTTTGATCCAGCAATCCCACTGCTTGATATCAATTTATTAAAAAGATACCTGCACTCATATGTTGTCACAGCATTATTCACAATAGCAAAGTTATAGAATTAACCTAAGTGTCCATCAATGGAAAACTGGGTAAAGAAAATGTAGTATATATACACAATGGAATATTAGTCAGTCATAGAAAAAAATGAAATCGTATTTTTAGCAGCAACATGGATAACACTGAAGGTCATTATCTTAAGCGAAACAAGTCAGACATAGAAAGTTAAATATCACTTATTGTCACTCATAAGTGGGTGCTAAAAAACCATGAGCACATAGACATAGAGGGTAGAATGATGGATAATGATAGATAATGGAGAAGACTCAGATGGGTGCGGGGGGTTGGGAGGGGTGAATGATGAGAAATTACTTAATGAGTATAATTAATGAAATTTGGTGAATAGATACCTGAAAGCTCTGACTTGACCACTGCATAATCTATGCATGTAACGACATTGCACTGGCACCCCATAAATTTATACAAATTTTAAAAACTAAGTAACCACAATGTAATATGTTTTAGAAATAGGAGCTTAGGGGGGCTTGATAAATAATTATCTCCATTAAGTTAGACATATAAAACTTACATTTTTGGCCGGGCGCACTGGCACACTCCTGTAATCCCAGCACTTTGGGAGGCTAGGGTGGGTGGATCGCAAAGTCAGGCGTTCAAGACCAACTTGACCAATATGGTGAAATGCCATCTCTACTAAAAATACAAAATACAAAAATCAGTCGGGCATAGTGGGACGCATCTGTAGTCCCAGCTACTCGGAGGCTGAGGCAGGAGAATTGCTTGAACCCAGGAGGTGGAGATTATAGTGAGCCAAGATTGTACCACTGCACTCCAGCCTGGGTGACAGAGTGAGACTCCATCTCAAAAAATTTAAAAAAAAAAATGAAAATAAAAATTTTTAAAAAGCCTTACATTTTTAACAAGCATGTATACAAAGCTTCACTGTAAAAGACTATCTTAAAAAAAAAAAAAAAAACTTCTCAGAACTATACATTTCTCAGAAAAATGGGGTCCAGCTGGAGCTGGGCAAATTAGATTGGATTTTACCTCCACTTCAGGTATAATTATCGCTACAATTCTGCACTAAAAAGTGGGATAATTGAAATACTTTAAAAACTAAGATATCATTGATGATAATGTAATCCTAAGGTTAGGAGAAAAGGCTGCCCAAATTCTCATGTTTCTCCTCTCCTCATCTATTTTTTAACATCCTTTTGTTAAAAAAGTTTCCTCATAAACAGTCATAAGGCTTATATGCAGGCTTCTTTCTACAATATTAATAATAAACCCATTTCATTTCACTGCCGAATTTCTTTAGAGTTTAAATAATTTTAGAAACATTGTGAAATAACCAGACAGAGGCATTCTCTTAATTTACAAAATGAGATCACTTTTTCCAAAATTTCTATCTCTTTTTTTAAATAAAGCAATCTCAAACAAGTTACAAAATAGTCATCTATATTATTAAGGACTTTTGTGTGAGATTTTAATTAAGATTTAAGCTAATATTGCAGTTAATCCACTCTGCACACACAGTTAATGCCAGATTCTCCAATGATTTGACATATATATTTTACTTCCATTAGTGTAGAAATAGCAAACATCTTAAAGGATACAAAAATTGGAGGAAATTAAAGCAATGTGAAGAATAAAAGATCTTAACCTCTTCTAAATTTACCATTTTAATGCAGTCCTAGTTAAAGGCAAAGATGATTTAAGATACAGAATCTATAAATATTTTAAAACAAAGACAAAGCTAATGTGGAAGGAATAAGGATCTTAACTCCTTCTAAATTTACCATTTTAATGCAGTCCTAGTTAAAGGCAAAGATGATTTAAGATATAGAATCTATAAATATTTTAAAACAAAGAATTTTCAAACATATAAATACCCCTTTTAATAAATAAAAAAATTATAATAACACCAAAGAACAAATTAAACTTTATCTGAAATGTAATAAAAACTAAAGTTTGCAAAAGATAAATGAATTGTGGTCAATATTATGGCAAGAATTTGGTTGTTATGGTAATAAACGAGATATGTAAAAACAACATGAAGCTATTAACAATTAAAGGGAGTACTCTGCATAAAGTAAGGTCATTATTCCAATCAGTCCAGTATTAATTAGAATGCCGCTTCTAGTGGTTACTTGGAGAATGATCTGATGCATGAGATAAGGAAGACCAAATGGCTCAAGACCTAAAAACTGAAACCTCAAATGGTTTAAGTTTAGTGAGGAATAAATCTCAGCGATTATATTCAACAAATCTCAGTGATTATCTTCAACAAACACTTTAGATGAATAAGGTGACCAGGACTAAGACTTGTTTAGAAAACTTGCCATGCATGAAGCTACATAAATACAGTGGATGCATTTATGAGAAATAGTGGGAGGATGAAAAAGTTTAGTAATAAATTCCCACTTGTTGTAAAGAGTACAGAAATTTTCTGTGTCATCAATTTGAAGACTACAACCCATTTACAAGTAAGAACATTTTACAAATTCGTATGACATAAATGGTATAGGTGATAAATAATATCCAATTTTCAAATATTTATTTATGAGAGTGTTACATTCAGGTACAAAATATATCAGACCATTTATCTCACACTAAAATAAATTTCTTTCTTCTCCACATATTTCATAAATTGGATGCAATTTACTCAAATAATTGCACCCATATACATCGTAATTTATACTTAACTCATAGGCTGAGTTTGGTCACAAAGAGAGAGAAGAGTTAAAAGGGGAACAAAAAATATATTAGATCAAGTCATTTAATTTTTTTCACTCAGTTTTTTAAGTTTTCTATGGTACAAGCATATTGACTTATGAAATATGTATTTATATTTCTAAATTGCTTAACAAATGTATTAATAAATGTTGTAAAAGTAATAAAAGGTCAAGTTTTGGAAATGTATACTTTTTTTGTACCAATCTCAGAAAAAGTTTAGAAGGAGATTCTAGTTGAGGTTAGGTATCATAATAAATGCACAATATCTTAAGCAAAGCATCTGCATTCGTATCTAAGTTGTCAATGAGAAGGGGGCTACATAATGTTGGGTAAGTACAGTAGTACCCACTTATCTGCAGGGGATACATTTCAAGCCCCTCAGTGGATGCCTGAAACCACAGATAATACCACACCCTACATATACTATGTTTTTCCCTATACATAAATAACTGTAACTTATAAATTAGGCACAGTAAGAGATTAACAAAAATAATAAAATAGAACAATTTTAACAATATGCTGTAATAAGTCATGTGAATATGATCTCTCCCTCTCTCTCTCTTTCAAAATAACCTCATATTTTCAAATCATGTTTGTGATGAAATTAGCGTTGAAAAACAATTGCTCTGATGATGGAATGCAGATGCCATTGGAAAAAGTAAAAAGTTGGAGTTGAAGAAGTCAACTATGCTCTATGCTGTCCTATAGACTAGCCTCTAATCACATATAGCTACTGAGGACTGGAAATGCAGTTATTCTCACTTGAGATGTGCTGTTAAGTGTTAAATACAAACTAGATTTCAAACATTAGAACCAAAAAAAGTAAAATATCTTAATACTTTCATTTTTTAAAGTATTTTTAAATGCTAATACTTTTGATAAATTGGTATAAATAAATTATTAAAATTAAGTTTGCCTTTTTGTTTTTAAATGTCTACTAGACAATTTAAAGTAATATATGTTGTTTACATTACATTTCTACTAAACAGCTAGAAGTTTATTGCAAAGTTGAATGAGTGAAACGAAAAAATTGTGAACTAGCATTGTAACTGTACAAACAAAGCAAAATAGAAAAATATGTTACAAAAGAAGAAACTTAATAGTTCAACATATAAGAAGACAGAAAATAACTTTGAGGATTTTAGATTCTGTGATTAGTTTTACAATTGGTAGAAAGATGTTCATGGGTGGAAAATTGTTGAGAAGAAAATATTAGAATATTTAGTTTTAGACATGCTAAGTATAAGATGGTAGTAGAATAAGCAAAAGGAAAGAAGACAAATACAAAAGATAAAGGCACTGAATATAGCAAAAATGATGTAATGCATATGCTGAGTAAATAATTTCGGTAAAATTATGAGGACAAAAGGAAGATTGTAATGGGTAAGGAATAAAAAGTAAAAAAAAAAAAAAAATCAAAGCAATGGAGTACAGACTACTCTTTTAAAAGACTGTCAGGTAATGAAATATGAGAAAAATATGGTACATACCCAGTAATGGGATTGCTGGGTCAAGTGGTATTTCTGCCTCTAGGTCCTTTAGGAACCACCACACTTTCTTCCACAATGGTTGAACTAATTTACACTCCCACCAACAGTGTAGAAATGTTTTTTTTTCTTCTCAATCTTGCCAGCATTTGTTGCTTTTTGACATTTTAATAACAGTCATTCTGACTGGTGTCAAATGACATCTATCATAGTTTTGATTTGCGTTTCTCTAATTATCAGTGATGTTGAGCTTTTTTTCATATGCTTTTGGCCCCGTGTATGTCTTATTTTGAGAGGTGTCTGTTCATATCCTTTGCCCACTTTTTAATGGGAGTTGTTTGGTTGTTTTTTTTTTTTTTTTTCTCATAAACCTGTTTAAGTTCCTTGTAGACTCTGGATATTAGACCTATGTCAGATGGATAGACTGCAAAAATTTTCTCTCATGCTGTTGGTTGTCTGTTCACTCTAATGATAGCTTATTTTGCTGTGCTGAAGCTTTTTGGTTTAATCACATCCCATTTGTCAATTTTTGCTTTTGTTGCTATTGCTTTTGGCATTTTCATCATGAAATCTTTGCCTGTGCCTATGCCCTGTATGGCACTGCCTAGAGTTTCTTCAAGGGTTTTTATAGTTTTGGGTTTTACATTTAAGTCTTTACTTCATCTTGAGTTAACTTTTTGTATATGGTGTAAGGAAAAGAGCTTCTATGTGTCAGGCACCCAAGTCCTTCAAACTCTATAATAGAAGTAGGAACAACCATAGAGAAATAAATGGTCACTTCAGCATTGCTTCAGACAGGTGGAATGAATAAAAACCACAAACGGTCCCCTAGCCTTTTAGGGGAAGTACAGGCAGCTAGGGTGGCTGAAACAAGGAATAAGAGCATAGTGAGAGCTCTAGATTGAGAAGCAGGCAGGAATCAGACCAGAGAGTGACTCAGCCACAGTGAAAACTAGTTTCAACTTCATCCTCAGAATCAAGGGGAGTCATTAAAGAGTTTTAGCCAAAGAATGACATGATCAGACCTGCACTTTTTTAGTGACTTTGCCAACATACTGCAGGATAGACTGGAGGAGACAGAAAGCAGAAATACTAGCTAAACTATTGCAATCATCCTCAAGAAAGATAATGAAGAACTTAATTTGCCTTTGAAGGAGTTTCCCTATCAGAGCTTCATCAGCTTGCAGTGGCTGTAGTGGCTCAATTGTGGCCACTCCCTTATTCTCCATGAGTCAAAAGGCTAAAAAAAAAAAAAAAAAAAAAAAAGGTTTTTAATATGTACAGAAACTGAACCATGGAGTGACCCCATGCCATACCAAATTAGCCTCTATGAGCCAGATTCTTAAACTTCTTTGGAGAATCTGATGAAACAAGAAGGCACAGACATAAGTCATTTTGAAAATAGTTTTAGGTAGACCCATAAGCCTACTCATGCCTTCAATTTAATCCAATAACTACATATTAAGTTCTGTATGACTGTAACTTGTAGCATAGGATGGGAAAGGGTTAATGAAAAATGAATGGGAGATTGGACAGATGCTTGTAATGAATGCTAAGGAGTTTGGACTTTGGCCTAAATAAAGTGAGAGGCACTAAAGCATTTTAAGGAGAAGAATAACATGGTCAGATTTTCATTTTACAATATAGCAAATTGGAACTGGGAAACCTAGAGACAGATAATCAATTAGAATGTTTTTTCCATAACCCAAGAGAGAGATGACAGCTGTCTAGCCTCAGTTCATGGCAATGAAGATAAAGGAATATGTACATTCTAGAAATGTTTAGGAGGTCGAATTAGCAAGGCTTTGTGACTAATGGGAAGTAAAGTCAAAGAAGTGGAAGATGATAGCCAGAAGTCCGATTTGTTGAGAGGAATGAATGCCTTCAGCAAAACAGGAAGTGGAGGTGTGAGCAGGTTGGGAGTTAGGGAAAGAAGGTTGAACTCCATTATGATTATGTTGGGTTTTTAATGCCTAAGAAACATCAAAAGGAAAGATCCCTCAGGCAACCCAGCATTGGAGTCAAATGTTCATGAGAGTTCTGGATCGAAGAAAACTAGAAACTATTTTGAGTAAGCATGGAGATGGTAACTGAGGCCATTGGAGTGAGTGAGGTCACCCAGAAGAGTGTGTAGAGTTGGAAGAGAAAGAAGCCTAAGAAAGAACACTTAAGGATGGGCAGAAGAAATGGAAAAAGAATCAAAGAATAAGCAACCAGATAGAAGGAAAACCAACCCAATGTGTTACCAAGAAAATGAAGTATTTTGAAAAGAGAGAAGTAGTCCCAGTGTCAAATTCTGCTAAAAGGTAAGTAAATAGAGATTGAAAATGTCCTTTGAACTTTAATTACAGATATATTCGATATATGAGTTTTTCCTACAGTTCACTGATTTACTGCTTATTTTTTATTCTCTCTTTTCTCTCTTTCTGTTTTAATCATTTCAATTGCTATGGCTTCAAGTTCACTAACATGTTCTTCTGAAATGCCTAAGCCATTGTTAATCTTATCTGTGACAGGTTATTTTATGTGTCAACTTTAGGCTATGCCCAGTTGCTCGGTCAGACAGCATCTTGAATGCTCCTGTGAAGGTACTTTTTATGTGTGTTAACATTTAAATTGGTAGACATTGAGTAAAGGAGATTATATTCCATAACATGGGTGGGCCTCATCCAATCAGCTGAAAGCACTAAGAGAAAAAACTGAAGTCCTCCGTGGAGAAAGGAATTCTATCTATAGGCTGAATTTGTACCCAAGACTGAAACACTAACTCCTGCTAGAATTTCCAGCCTACTGCTCTGCCCCGCAAATTTCAGACTTGCCAGTCCCCACAGTTGCATGAACAAATTCCTTAAAATAAATATCTCCCTCCCCTCTATGTGTTTGTGTATACCTTTCATGTATATGTGTGTATATACACACATGGGGGAGAGATTTTATTTTATGGAATTGGTATACATACACACACACACATAAATGTACATCACATCTATGCATCCTATATATACACACATATTACATACATGCATTTGTGTGTGTATGTGTGTGTATATCTTATTGATGTTGTTTTTGTGAAGAATCCTGACTCATACACTATCCATTATATTTTTCATCTCAGACACTGTTGCTTTCATCTCTGAGAATTTCCATTCAGGTATTTTCTATACCTTTCATCTACATAACTTTTTGAACATATAAAATACAGCTACAATCATGGTTTTAATGTCCTTGTCTGGTAGTTATAACATCTACATCAGTTCTGGATTTGTTCAATTGACCTCCTTTTAGGTCTTTTCTACCTGCTACTTCACATGCCTTATAATCTTTTTTTAAATTGATACATAATATTTGCACATATTTATGGGGTACATGTGATATTTTGTTACATGCATAGAATGTGTAAAAATCAAGTCAGGGTATTTAGGATATCCATCACCTCAAGTACTTATCATTTCTATGTGTTGGAAACATTTCAAGTCCTCTCATCTAACTATTTTGAAATATACAAGGTATTGTTGTTACCTATAGTCACGCTATTCCACTATCGAACATTATAACTTATACCTTCTATGTAAGTGTATGTTTGTACCCATTAAGCAGCCTCTCTTCATTCCCTCTCTCCCACACATACCTTTCTGGTATCTATCATTCTACTCTTTACCTCTACAAGATGGCTTGTAAGCTTTAATGGGATAACAGATTGAATTTTACCCTGTTCAGTAACTAGATATTTTTGTATGCCTATAAATCTTCTTGAGCTATGTTCTGGGATGCATTTAACTTTCTTGGAAAGTTTGGTCAGGGGCAGATAGGCAATGCTGTTAGGAGCCTTTGGCAGGCCCCTGTAGGTGAATGTTGCGGCAGAGGAGGGAAAACTATAAAAGATGATACTAAAGAGCTGAACATAGATGAGTGGGAAATAAAAGTTCCAGAAAGAGATGATAAGAAGGATTTGAGAGCAAGGCCCTGTATCATCTCCAGATAACTACTTTCCTTTTGAGACACAGCTCTCAGCCTTAGTAGAGACTGAACACTTGACCATGGACCACCAAGTTACCATGTGACCTGAGCTGCCCATCATGAACGAGGTATTATCTGACCCACCAACCCATAAAATCAGGCATGCATTGCAACATTCTATCATCATCTGGAAGTAGAATATAGGTGAACAGGCCCTGAGCAGGGTCTGAATACACAAGTAAGTTACATAAAGAAGTGGCCCTAATGCCTGTGGTCCCCACTCCTGCTACATGCCTTCTCTCTCCAGGCCTGCACCTATGATCTCGTGGTGAGTTTCTTATGATCAGTTGACAGAGGAAGAAAAGACTTAGACCTGGTTTACCAATGATTCTGTCTGCGCGATCTGAAGGAATACCAAAAAGTGAACACTTAAGGCACTTTAGTCCTCCTCCAGGACATCACCAAAGGACAGTGGTGAAAGGAAATCCTTCCACTGGGCAGAACTCTGGGCAATGCACTTGGTTGTACACTTTGCTTAGAAGAAACAGCTAGATGTCACCCACTGAAAATTGGTGACAAAGAAATTTGGAGAAGAGAGGTATGTGAAAAGACTTCTCTGAATGGGTGAACAATGTGAAGTTATTTGTGCCCCATGAAAATGTTCAACAAAAGCTGATCTCAACTGAGAAGAGTTTTAATAATCAAGTGGATAGAACGATTCATTCTGTAGATATTAGTCAGCCTCTTTGTGAAGCCATCATTGTCATTCCACAATGGATTTGTGAACAAAGTGGCCACGGTGGCAGGAATGGAGATTGTGCATGGCTCAGCAACATGGACTTCCACTCAGCAAGGCTGACTTGGCTAAAACCACTATTGAATGCCCAAGCTGCCAGCAGCAGAGACCAACTTTGAGTACCCACTATGGCACCTTTCCCCAGAGTGATCAACTACCTGGTGGTAGGATGATTATATTGGACTGCTTCCATCATAGAAGAGGCAGTGTTGTAGCCTTAATGGAATAGACATTTACTCTGGATATAAATTTGCCTTCCCTGAAAACAATGCTTCTGCCAAATCCACCATTAGTGGATTTACAGAAAGCCTTATCCACCAACATGGTATTCAATATAGCATTGTGTCTGATCAAAGAACTCAACTCACAGCAAAAGAAGTAAAGAAATGGGCCCATGCTCATGGAATTTATTGGTCTTACCATGTTTCTGAAGCAGTTGGCTTCATAGAATAATGAAATGGCCCTTTGAAGACACAGTTACAGTACCAGCTAGGTAGCAATACCTTGCAGGGCTGGGTCAAAGTCCTCCCCAGGAAGGCTGTATGTACTCTGAATCAGTGTCCAATATATGGTACTCTTTCTCCAATAGCCAAGATTTATGAGTCAATTAATCCAGGAGTAAAAATTGGAGTGTCACCACTCACCATTATCCCCAGTGACCCATCAGCAAAATTTTTGCTTCCTGATCTTGCAACCTTATGCTCTGCTGGCCAACAACTCTTAGTTTCAGAAGGAGGAATGCTTCCACTAAAGAAACAACGATGATTTCATTGAACTGAAAATTAAGACTGCCACCCAGCCATTTTCGGCTCCTCATGACTTAGTTAACAGGCCAAAAAGGAAGTTGTGAGGTCAGCTGGGGTGGACTACTATTCCCAATAGAGGTAAGGAAGAGTATATCTGGAATACAAGAGATCCCTTAGGGCATCTCTTAGTATTACCATACCTTGTGGCTAAGGTCATTGGAAAAGTATAACAACCCAATCCAGGCAAGACAACAAATGGCTCACACCTTCAAGAATAATGGTTTGGGTCACCCTACCAGCTAAAATTGTCAATTGAAGGCAAAGGTAGAACACAATGAGTAATAGGAAAAGATGGTTATAAATACCAGTTATGACCATGTGACCAGTCACTGAAACGAAGACTGTAAATGTCGTTAGTATTTTCTCTTTATTTGGTTATAAATAAGTTTGCATATATATATACACACACACACACACACACACACACACACACACACACACACATATTAAACAAATATATTTGCTTTCTTTCCTCTTTTTTCCTTTTTATTTAACATAAGATGTATTGACTTTATAACAATATTTTTTAAGTGTTGTGCATTTCACATCACAGTGTTTTAGTTGTGGGATATCAGAAAAAAGTAAACATCACTCAAAGACTGAACCACTTTTTTATATTTATTTATTTACTTATTGAAACAGAGTCTCACTTCCTCGCCCAGGCTGGAGTGCAGTGGCATGATCTTGGCTCACTGCAACTTCTGCCTCCAGGGTTCAAGTGATTCTCATGCCTCAGCCTCCTGAGTAGCTGGGACTATAGGTGTGCACCAGCATGGCCGGCTAATTTTTGTATTTTGGTAGATACAGGGTTTTACCATGTTGGCCAGGCTGGCCCTGAACTCCTGACCTTAAGTAATCCACCTGCCTCAGCATTCCAAAGTGCTGGGATTACAGGCGTGAGCCACTGTGCCTGGCCAACTTCACCTCTTCTTTTAGGGAAGGAATTAGTCCACTTCTGGTTGTACCCAAATATCATCTAACCTATAATTATCATATTAGACAGAATTATGACCTTGTTTTTATCCAATTTGAAGATTAAGTATGGCTTAAAAAGATATGCATGGGCCCCAAGTTGACAAGTGATGGACGTAAAAGATTAATTTCAAATGTCAACTTGACTTGGCTAAGGGATGCCTAGATAGCTGGTAAAACATTACTTCCAGGTGTGTCAGTGAAGATGTTTCTAGAAGAGATTAACATATGACTTGGTAGAGCAAGAAAGAATATCACCCTCATAAGATGTATTGACTTTATAATAATATTTTTTTAAGTGTGGGTAGACATCATCCAATTCATAGAGGGCTCCCAAAAGAACCAAAAGGAAAAGGAAAAAGGTGAATTCGCTCTCTATTCTTGAACTGAGACATCCATTTTCTCTTGTTCATGGTCTGATTCAGCACTTCTGTATCTCTGGTCTTCAGACACGAACAAAAACTTACAACATTAGCTCCCCTTGGGCCTTCAGGCTTGGACTTAAACTATACAACAAGCTTTTCTGGTTCTCCAGCTTGCAGACAGCAGATTATAGGATTTCTCAGCCTTCACATTATTATAAGCCAATCCCTGATAATAAATCTTTTCCTATATTGCTATAAACATCTTATCATTTCTGTTTCTCTGGGGAATCTTGACCAATATATATACAAATGTAGGAAAAAAATAAAGCAAGCTAGAATTTTGCTTTTAAATCTTTATAGTTTTGGTTGGAGCTCAATAATGGTAGCAGTTTTGGAGTAGCCATTATGAGCTATCTTCCCCAACTTTGCCACAGTTAGCTTTTCTTAAAAAGTAATCTGAAACTCTCCTAAGCACAATAATATATTGAAGTGTTACACTGCCCTAGAAGTTCTAATTCGTAACTTTTCCTGAAATTTCTAGAAAGGAAGAAGAGAAGGAGGGAAATGTGGAGGCAAGATGACTGACTAGATGTAGCCAGGTGGAACAGCTGCCACCAAGAGATCAAGACAACTAACACACTCCTCACAGACCTCCAGAGGGAAGTGACCAAGAGTGGATGGAGGGAAGACACAAAAGTGGAGCTGAAGGAGGAGAAAGCTGGGAAACCTACACACCTAGACTTGTTCCTGGACCTCAAGGCTCCGGGATAATGGGTGCGTTGAACTGGCAAGGAGTAACCCACTCTTGCCACATACCTCTGAAACCAAGGCAGGAGGAGACCCTACACCCATCATGGACATGAGTTGGCAAGGCGAGTTGCTTAGAGTAGTAGCAGGGGCAGAAAGCCAGCTATGTAGAGCAAAGAGAGTTTGGTGTAGGAACATCTGTAGCAGACCACAGCCAGGGATGGCTACCACCCCAGGCTCAACTTGCTCCCATAGGAGACTTTAACCCTCGAAGAACTGTCAGTTGTGAACTCTGCAGGGCAGTCTTGCCCATCAGATAGGGATGGTCTGACTTGAGCACTCCTTGATCTGGCCTCTCCCAGGTCCCCAGCCTAACCATGCCTGCTTGCAGGGCAGCCTCAGATGCCTTGGGAGCCTGCATCATACCTTCTGCACTGGTGGACCGTGCCTGACCGGCGGATAGCTCCAGTGGAGGCCATGCCCCTGGCCATCCACTAGCCCGCATGCTCCTTCCCCATACTGAAGCTTCCCCCAGGCCCACAGCAATTCCCTTAATTGCTTTGCTGGCACATGTCTGCATCGGTGGGTTTTGCTTTCCTTGCCTCACCAGCACATGAGTCTGCATGCACTGCACCCTGCCACTCCTGCGGTGGGAGTGCAGTCCACCTCCTCCCGCTGCCAACTACGACCACAAATGGAGCCTTGGAGGGCACAAAGCCAGCCAGCCTCACCCCCATCAATTCCCCACGGTTGCACTAGCACTATGGCAGGAGTGAAACTAGGGTCAAAGAACAGCAGATCCTCCCAGATCCTGAGCAAGCACTCCTGCTTACAGTGCACAGAGAAGGCAAACAGACCCGTACCCACCAACACCCAGCACCTGAGCCAACACCACCACCAGTGCAACCACATCCACAGTTGCCACATGGCACCCCAAGCTGTGTTGCCTCCACCACTGTGGTGAACATATGCAGAGAGGAAGATACTCCAGCACCCATGAGCACTCTGCTGCAGCCAATGAGTGTGCACCCCATTGCACTGCCACTACTGATGCTGCTGGTACGTACAAACAAGGATGGATCCCACTGTCACTGCATTACAAAACACTTTGGCTAACACCACCCATCAGAGTATAGTGGCCAGCAATCCAGGAGCACCTCAGCCCCCACTCCCCAACAGAGTGAATTCCTAACCTCGAGGAGCAGGAGAACAAAGTCAGAACCAATACAAGTCTCCCACATTTAGTCTTGGGACCTGAGTGTTGGCCCCCTAAAATCTTCTAGAAATGAAGCTACATGGCTGAAACCACCTTATACCACAATCAAACCATCACAGTCATCAAATAGAATAAAAGGAAAAAAAAACACCCAAAGGTCAGCAGCCTCAAAGATTGAAGGAATATAAGCTCACAAAGAAAGAACCAGCACAACAAGACTGACAAATCAAAAAGCCAGAATGCCCTCTTTCCTCCAAACGACCACATCACCTCTCCAGCAAGAGTTCTGAACCAGGCTGAGATGGCTGAAATGAAAAAAATAGAATTCCAGAATATGTATAGGAACAAAGATCATTGAGCTACAGGTATATGTTGAAACCTAATCCAAGGAAGCTAAGAATCATGACAAAACAATGCAGGAGCTGACATACAGAAAAATAGCCAGGCTAGAAAAGAATGTAATTGACCTGATAGAGATGAAAAACACACTACGAGAATACTTGTGATTACATTATACTTATGATTATAGACCATAATATAATCACATTTCATAATGTAATCACAAGTATTAATAGCAGAAAAGACCAAATGGAGGAAAAGACCAAGAATAGACCAAATGGAGGAAAGAATCTCAGAGCTCAAAGATTAGCTTTTTGAAATAAGACAGTCAGACAAAAATAGAGGGAAAAAAATGAAAAGGAATGAACAAAACCTCTGAGAAATACAGGATTATGTAAAGAGACCAAACTTATGACTCACTGGTGTCCCTGAAAGAGATGGGGAGAATGGATCCAACTTAGAAAACACATTTCATGATGTCATCCATGAAAACTTCCCCAACCTAGCTAGAGAGTTCAGCATTCAAATTCAGGAAATACAAAAAAATCTTAGTAAGATGCTTCACAAGAAGATCATCCCCAAGACACATAATCACCAGATTCTCCAAGGTCAAAATGAAATAAAAAATATTAAAGGCAGCTAGAAAGAAATGTTAAAGGCAGCCAGATTCACAAAGCAAGTCAAATCTCTGACCTTTCTCTCTAGCTGCATTTAACATTTTTCTTTTTCCTACAAAGGGAAGCCTATCAGACTAACAGCAAGACCTCTCAGCAGAAATCCTATAAGCCAGAAGAGATTGGGGTCAATATTCAACATTCCTAAAGAAAGGAAACTTCAACCCAGAATTTTATATCCAGTCAAACTAAGCTTCGTAAGCAAAAGAGAAATAACATTCTTTTTAGACTAGCAAATGCTGAGGGAATTCATTACCAAAGAACTTCCCTATAAGAGCTCCTGAAGGAAGCTCTAAATATGAAAAGGAAAGACTATCCACTACAAAACACACTGAAGTACACACAGCAGTGACATTATAAAGCAACCACATAAACAAATCTGCAAAATAACCATCTAACATCATGATAACAGGATCAAATCCACACATATCCGTACTAACACTGAATGTTAATAAACTAAATGACCCAATTAAAAGAAACAGAGTGGCAAGCTGGATAAAGAACCAAGACTCATTAGTATGCTGTCTTCCAGAGACCCATCTCACATGCCATGACACACATGGGGATGGAGGAAAATCTACCAAGAAAATGGAAAACAGAAAAAAGCAGGGGTTGCAATCCCAGTTTCAAACAAAACAGATGTTAAACAAATAAAGATAAAAAAAGACAAAAAGGGGCATTACATAATGATAAAGGGTTAAATTCAACAAGAAGACCTAACTATCCTAAATATATATGCACCCAACACAGGAGCACCCAGATTCATAATCAAGTTCTTAGCTTCAAAGAGACTTAGACTCCCATACAATAATAGTGGGAGACTTTAACACCTCACTGACAGTATTACACAAATCATTGAGACAGATAAGTAACAAAGATATTCAGGACCTGAACTTAGCCCTGAATCAAATGGACCTGATAGACACCTACCAGAACTCTCCACCCAAAAGCAACAGAATATACATTCTTCTTACTGCCACATGGCACACACTCTAAAATCAGTCACATAATCAAATGCAAAACATTCCTCAGCAAATGCAAAAGAACTGAAATCATAACAGCAACTCTCTCAGACGACAACACAATAAAATTAGAAATCAAGACTAAGAAATTCACTCAAAACCATACAGTTATATTAAAATTTAATAACCTGCTCCTGGATTACTTTTGGGTAAGTAATAAAATTAAGACAGAAATCAAGAAGTTATTTGAAATGAATGAGAACAAAGATACAACACACCAAAATCTCTAGACACAGCTAAGGCAGTGTTAAGAGGGAAATTTATAGTACTAAATGCCCACATCAAAATGTTAGAAATATCTCAATTTAACAACCTAGTATCACAACTAAAAGAACCAGGAAGCCAAGAGAAAACAAATTCAAAAGATAGCAGAAGACAACAAATAACAAAAGAGCTGAACTGAAGGAGATTGAGATACAAACATTCATTCAAAAGATCAATGAATCCAGGAGCTGGGTTTTTAAAAAATATATTAATAAAATAGACCACCAGCTAGACTAATAAAGAAAAAACAAGATAAGTTTCAAATAAACAAAATTAGACAAAGGGGATATTGCCACCAACCCCACAGAAATACAAATAATCATCAGAAAATATTATGAACACCTCTATGCATATGAAATAGAAAATTAAGAAGAAATTCATAAATTACTGGACACATACCCCTTCCCAAGACTGAACCAGTAAGAAATTGAATCCCTGAACAAACCAATAACCAGCTCTAAAGTTGAGTCAGTAATAAATAACCTACCAACCAAAAAAAACCCAAGACCACACAGACTCACAGCTGAATTCTCCCAGATGTACAAAGAAGAGCTGGTACCATTCCTGCTGAAACCATTCCAAAAGATTAAAGAAAAGGGATTCCTCCCTAACTCATTCTATGAGGCCAGCATCATCCTAATACCAAAACTTGACAGAAACACGGCAAAAGAAGAAAACTTCAGGCCAATATTCTTGATGAATACTGATACAAAAATCCTCAAGATAAAACTGGCTATTTAAATCCTGCAGCACAACAAAAGGTTTATCCACCCCAATCAAGTAGGCTATATCCCTGGGATGCAAGATTGGTTCAATATATGCAAATCAATAAATGTGATTCAACACATAAACAGAACTAAAGACAAAAACCACATGATTATCTCAATAGATGCAGAAAAGGCTTTAAAAAATTCAACATTGCTTCATGTTAAAAACTCTCAATGAACTAGGTATTGAATGAACATACCTCAAAATAATAAGAGCCATCTATGACAAACTCACAGCCAACATTTTACTGAATAGGCAAAAACTGAAAGTATTCCTCTTGAAAACTGGCACAAGACAAGGATGCTCTCTCTCACAGCTCCTATTCAACATAGTATTGGAAGTCCTAACCAGAAAAATCAGGCAAAAGAAAGGCCATCCAAACAGGAAGAGAGGAAGTCAAACTATCTCTATTTGCAGACAACATGATTCTCTGTATAGAAAGCCAAATTAGTCTTGACCCAAAAACTCCTTAAGCTGATAAACCACTTCAGTAAAGTCAGAGGATAGAAAATCAATGTACAAAAATAACTAGCACTCCTATACACCAACAACAACCAAACCAAGAGCCAAATCAAGAACGCAATCCCATTCACAACTCTCACACACACACACACACACACACACACACAAACACCTAGGAATACAGCTAACCAGGGAAGTGAAAGATCTCTACAATAAGAACTACAATACACTGTTCAAAGAAATCAGAGATGACACAAACAAATGGAAAAAAATCCATTCTCATGGATAGGAAGAATCAATATTGTTAAAATGGTTATTCTACCCAAAGCAATTGATAGATTTGATGTCATTCCTATTAAACTACCATTGAGATTCTTCACTGAACTAGAAAAAAGTATTTAAAAATTCATATGGAACCAAGAAAGAGTCTGAATAACCAAAGCAACTCTAAGCAAAAAGAACAAGCCTGGAGGCATCCCATTACCTGACTTCAAACTATACTACAGGGCTACAGTAACCAAAATACCATGGTTCTGGTACAAAATCAGACACATAGACCAATGGAAAAGAATAGAAGATCCAGAAATAAGGCTGCACACCTACAACCATCTGACCTTTGACACAGCTGACAAAAACAAGCAATGGGGAAAAGACTCCCTATTCAATAAACGATGCTGGGATAACTGGTTAACCATATGCAGAAGACTGACATTAACCCCTTCATACATCATATACAAAAATCAATTGAAGATGAATTAAAGATTTCCATTTAAAACCTAAAACTGTAAAAGCCCTGGAAGACAACCTAGACAATACCATTCTGAACACAGGCATGGACAAAGATTTCATGTCGAAGACCCAAAAGCATTGAAACAAAAACAAAAATTGACAAATGGGATCTAGTTAAACTAAAGAGCTTCTGCACAACAAAAGAAACTATCGACAGAGTGAACACATGACCTATAAAATGGGAGAAAATTTGTGCAAACTATGTATCTGACAAAGGTCTAATATCTAGCATCTACAAGGAACTTAAGCAAATTTTCAAGAAACTAACAGCCCCATTAAAAAGTGGGCAAAGGATATGAATAGACACTTTGCAAAAGAAGACATACATGTGGCCTGCAAGCATATGAAAAAAAAGATCAACAGCATTAGAAAAATGCAAATAAAAACCACAATGGAATACCATCTCACACCAGTCAGAGTGGCTATTATTAAAAAGTAAAAAAAATAACTGATGCTGGCAAGGTTGGGAAGAAAAAGGAATGCTTATACACTGTTTGTGGGAGTGTACATTAGTGTAGCCATTGTGGAAGACTGTGGAATTCCTTGAAGACCTAAAAACAGAACTACCATTCAACCCAGCAATCTCATTACTGAGTATATACCCAAAAGAATACAAATCATTATATCATAACAACACATGCATGCATATATGTTCACTGCAGCACTATTCACAATAACAAAGACATGGAATTAACCTAAATGCCCATCAATGATAGACTAGATAAAGAAAATGAAGTCCATATACACCATGGAATATTAGGCAGCCACAAAAAAGAACAAGATCATGCCCTTTGCAGGGACATAGATGCAGCTGGAGGACATTATCCTTAGCAAACTTATACAGGAACAGAAAACCAAATGCTACATGCTCTCACTTACAAGTGGGAGCTAAATGATGAGAACACATGGACACACAGAGAGGAAGAGCACACACTGAGGCCCATCAGAGGGTAGAGGGTAGGAGGGTCAAGAAAAATAACTAATGGGTACTGGGCTTAATACCTGGGTGATGAAGTAATCTGTACAACAAACCCCCATGACACAAGCTTACCTATATAACAAACCTGCACACATACCCCTGAACTTAAAACTTAAATTTTAAAAAAAAGGAGGGAAGGAAGGGAGAAAAAGGAAAGAAGGAAAATAAGACAAATGGAGGAAATAAATAAATATAGCAGGTTCAAATTCTTAAAAATAATTATGTATATAAGTATCATTATATGATTAAATAGAGATTTAGGAATAATAAATATTTTAAAACATTTTCCTCTAATTCAGAATGACGTTTTGACCATCTAGCACTTGATTCTCTCAGACAAGCACTTAGCTTTGGGTTAAGAGTTTTTCACTGCAACCAGAGCTGGAATACCAGATAGGCACCTTCAATGGATTTTGCAGTGAAGTTCACGAAAGGTGGTCAAAGGCAACATCCACAATGAGAGTGGCAAGCAAGGATGGATGAGGAGTGTAACAAACAACGAACATAGCCTAAGCACACTGCCAAATTGACACAGTGAACTGGTCAAAAGCTAACCTGGAAACAAAACCCAAACCTGGGCTCACAGGCAGCATGAGGGCTCAGTCAGGCATGAAGGAAGCATGGGCTAAGGACTTGTAGAAACATGGGCAGGCCTGGGCTTCCTTCTTCCCTTTGTAAGAAAAAACGATCTTTCCCCCCCTGGCTGTGGATAAGTTCCACTTGAATGGCAGGCATGGGTTACTTGGATATTGTGAGCCTAGGATCTAGTTGCTGGTCAACCTCCTTTAAACAGATGATTCAAATCTCCTACATTTAATCATAAATGTTATGTTTATTCATATCTTAATGTCAATAAAAAAATTCAAAACTATTAAAACGCTGAGTAGCTCTCCAAATTCCCAATATGAGTCAAAGTTGAACTAGAGCATAAGATCCATTTCCTCACTCTTAACATCATTACATCTGCCTGTTACGCTACTTCTCATCAAAATAATTTAAAGTTATTCTTTTTCCCCTAATGCTATGCCCCAGTGATGCCACATAAATCTCAAAGTAATATTAGAGTTATATTTCTTTTCAGAACATAAAGCAATCTCTAGTTGATAGGGAATAGAAAAACAATATTAAATGAAGATTTTTTTAAGTATTTTAAAGAAATAATGCTACATATTACTTTATATCAGAACAATGTATGTGTTTTTAAAATGTGAGCTCTTAGGAACAACATCTGGCTCCCTGCATAGACACAAATGTGTATATAAGTCACAGCATAAAGGTTAACACTGTAGGCTTTAAAGTCAAACACACAAATATTTTAATCATAGCTCCAACAAACCATGTGATCTTGGGCTAGTGATAACTTCTTACATCATAGTTTCCTCATCCATAAAGTAGGCATAATAACAGTAATCTTCTCAGAAAGCTGTTCTGAGGATTAAACAAAAAATGCACTAAAGGCTTAGCACAATTCTTAGCATAGAGTTAGTGCTCAGTTAATGTGTGCTAATAATAATAATAATAACAGTCCTTAGATTTATGGCAGGAAGCTCAGCAGAGGGAGCCTAAGACTCCCCTCTGGGCTCTTGGGTTATATTGGTATCCATGACATGAAACTTATATCATATTTGAAAGTATGTCAGGGAGGATGGCGTGCCTCCCAGTGTTTTCAGGAGCACTGGTGTTACACCACACACACACACACACACACAGAGCTCTGAAAATCTAAGTAGATTTCAAAGTTGCTTAAATAGCTTTCTTGGCCAAGAGTCATGCAAGTTGCCAACTGGCAATGAAGTGATTTTCCACTCAAACTTGGCAGCAGCAGGATTTAAACCGAAAACTGGGAGGAGGGCAAAGGAAGTAATATGCTTCCTTCCTCACAGTAGTTTTAGACTTTTTGGCACCACGGAGAAAAATTGTAAAGAGAGAAATTTTGTGTGAGGACTACAATATTCTTTTTATCAAAAATAAATTGAAAAGAAATTGCTAGCTACCATCATAAAAATGTCCTTTCTACTGTTTATTTTCATATTCTGTGAACTCTTTTTTAGAAGATGTCAGAATTTTATTTGGATGCTCTCATTCAATAATCTTTCTGCTTAAGAAAACTTTTATCTGATATAAATTCCTCCTTTCAGGGTCTGTAACAATTTCCTTATATTGATTTGTAAAAATAGAGCACTATTATTTGGGCCGTAGGGGGAATGCACTTATATTTCAGTGATTCCTACTGATATATTTAGAACAAATATGTCATAATACCAGCAAAAACAAACAAATTCGTTAGTTATGACAGAGAGAGAACAGCTAGTAAGTATATTCTGTAATATTCCCCTGAGTAATTTCTAGTAGTTAGTACTCCTCAAAAAAAAAATCTGTAAGAAAACTTATTTGGTTTCTAATGATAACATTGATTTACCATAAGATACATTAGCTCATAGATGAGTAGTTTTATAATTTTTCGCACTATTTGACTGTGGAAGACAGAATAATGCCCCCTCCAAGAATATTCACATCATAATCCCCAAAAGCTGTGAATACTTTACTGAACAAGACAAAAGGGACTTTGCAGTTGTACTTAAGGTAAGGATCTTGAGGTAGTGAAATTATTTTGGGTTGAGTGGGTTCAGTATAATCACAAAGGCCTTTATAAGAGTGAGGCAGACATTTCAGTGTCAGAGAGAGGAGAGATAATGACAGAAGCAGAGGTTGGAGTGATACAAGGAACTAACTATGAGCCATGGAATGCAGGTGACGTCTAGAAGCTGAAAAGGCAAGAAATAGATTCTTCCTCTGAGCTTCTAGAAGCAATGCAGCCCTGCTGACACCTTGATTGTAGGACTTCAATACTGTTAAGATAATAATTTTGTGGGTTTCAAGCCAATGTGAGATAATAAGAAAGATTTATTCTCTGTCCCCCAGGCCTGACACAGAACTCCTAAATCCCTTGGAATTTCCTGTGTGATAGAATAATCTTTTGTTCTAATGAGACTCTTAGCGGGCACCCGGATAGCTCAGGATGGGGGCTGGTTGCTAGAGAAACTAACTGTGTGATTAGAGGGTTAGAACTTTGAGCCCCACCCCCTGAGCTCTGGGGAGAGAAGAGGGTCGAGTTGATCACCAATGGCCAAGGTGTAATTAATTGTGCCTATATAATGAAGCTTCCACAAAAACCTCAAAAGATAGGGTGTGTAGAGCTTCCCGGTTACTGAACACATAGAGGAGCCGGGAGGGTGGAGCACCAAGGGAGGGCACGGAAGTTCCTATTCCCTTTCCACAAACCTTCCCTGTACCTTGCCCTTTCACATACCTTGTCTATTCCATCTGACTATTCATCTGTATCTTTTGTAATATCTTTTGTAATATAATGGGTAGATGTAAGTACCCAGTCAGGAATTCTCTGAGTTCCAAAAGCCACTCTAGCAAATTAATTGAACCTGAGGAGAGATTGTGAGGAAGCTGATTTATCGCCAGTGGTCCAGAAGCATAAGTGACAACCTAGTACTTGAGATTGGCATCTAAAGTTGGGGGCAGTCTTGTGAGACTGAGCCCTTAACATGTGGCATCTGAATTATAAGACACCTGTTGGTGTCCTGGAGAACTGCTTGGTATATGGGGAAAATTTCCCACATATCTAGAGTCAGAAGTGTTGTGATGTGTGAATAGAATAAAAGTTTTTTTTTTCTGTAGCCTCCAAATTTGCGGTAATTTTTTCATGCTATTGAAACTAATACAGTAACTATGAACTAAATGTGTTACTTATTGACTCATGAATATCTAGGCATCAAAAGTAAAAAAAAAAAAAGTATAAAAGTTTTAGAAATAATCCTCATTTGAAAATATATCTCCTGTATTTTAAATAAACCACAAAATGAGCCCCAGGAATATTTAGATACGTGTAATATAACAATTTTCAAAGTGTGCTTTTTAATACCCTAGTACCCTGGTTATATGGATTGTGAATAGGTATTAAGCATGAAAAATTCTTAGATGAAATAATATTGAACTGTACTAATTGTGGGATAATTAAAATAATTTTTGAATTAGCTCAGGAGTCTAGATTTACAAAGAAACTTTCTGAGATATCCAAAGGATCCCCATATGAAATTAATTCCACTATAAGGGGAAAGTAGAAGATAAAGCCATAGTGTAGAATAAAGGTCCTAAAAACATTTCTAAATGTCTTTATATATAGTATGTTTATATATAGTATGTACATATACATACAACAAAGTATGAAAGTGTCATTCCAGCCTTAGAAAATCTTGCTTATCAGCCCTCATCACAATTTCACACTCCTCAGCCCATGCCCATGTGGGCATCTCTGTAGACCCTGCACATAAAGCATATAAGGTTGTCTCAGCAAACAGACTCTCAGATGACGTATTTGGTCCTTAGTATCTCTGCCACCTGCTACTGATCCCAACCATGAGATATTGCCTAAACTTTTATTTGGAGAAATGACACAAGGAATACCCACCAAACTGAAAAAAGCATGCTATATATCTCACTTATTTAATCCAGCCCCTTATAATTCATTGAATCTGTTCTTCCATCACTTATCCAATTTTCTCTAGTAATAGGGGGAAAAAAAACTTGTCAAGAATATAATTTTAGTGGATCATAAAACTGAAACATGGCCATTAAAGAAGTTTCAGGCCTACCCTAAAGAACAAGTTTACAATATCCCCAAAGCTGTGGCATAGGAAAATGGCTTCAAAGCTTGCCAAACAATAGCAGAGTAAAAGCTTGGTCTCCCATTATAATGCTACATTGGAAATTTTAACAGATTATTTCACTATAGGACTAATAGGTACCATAAATCAAGAGAAAAGGAAAACTACACAATGTTTTTCACACATAGATAACCTAGAAACTTTCTTCTCTGAAGCATCAACAGTACAAAATTTTGAAAACAATTCACTAGTTACATATGAAATTTCCTACAAATCAGTCAACACCTTAGAAAACCATCATGTGAAAAGAAAATAAAAAGAGTCAACATTCAAAAATTCGATGTAGGCAATTTGAGAACTCATTTTGGTCAAATAACTAGGAAAATTAAAGAAACTTTTTTCTAGATATCAGGGAGAAAGTTTGGGCCCTTCCTGCTGAACAGTTGTAGCCAAGATAATTGAATTTAGGATAGACAAAGAATGCCCAGTTGTCAGAAACTGAGGTTATGAGGCCAAGACAGGATCACAGTCAAGGAGATCAACATCTGGCATAAAATTAACACAGGTCAGAGAAAGTCAGATCACCCAAACTCTTCCCTACTTGCCAATTCAAACAAAAAGCTCAGAAGCTTAAATGATTCTAATTTAGTACCTCAACATAACCCCAAGTCCTGAAAGTTAAAATACAGGGAAAAAATATTTCCAGCAAAATAAATGATACAACTGTCATAATTTTTTTTAAATCATCACACAAAGTAGCCATATATGCCTAACAAAGGGACAATCATTTATCAGCTGGGAATTCCATAGGCCTTAGACCCAGAATAATTTCCCCACTTATAATCCCCTTATTTGTACTTAAAAATTGGGGGAGGGAAATCCTTTTGAGAACTTTCCAAAAAATGGCACAGGAATTAACCACTAACTTTTTTCCCCCAACAGAAAATTATCGACTTCTCTATTGCAAAATATTTTTAAAATAAAAATTTGGTACCCTGAGAAGAAAGGCATAATTACAAACACAGTTTGTTTTAATCTGGAAAAGCCTACAAATACCCAAAACACACAAAACCTAATTAGTATAACATAGTATACTATCTTTTGGAAAGAAACTTTACAGCACATGACAGCCATGTGTGAGCTTATTGTCTTAGATGAGCTTCTCTGTCGTCTGGTAATCAAAGTGGTGTAATTAATTTTGAAAACAAAAAAGGCATATTCAACTTATATTTTTATGAAATAAACTTTAAATATAATCACAACAATTGATATATTTTCTCATTAAAATTCATACATTCCTTCAATAGATACAAAAGGACTTCAAATAATCTGTGGATAGTTGAATTAGAGATAATAATAAAAAGTACAGACTACTTCTCAACATAAGCTCCATCAAGTTGAAGACACTTTTGTAAGTGATGATACCAGCAGCTTAGTCTATCCTTGAAGAACTGAGGGTCCTAAAAACTTAAACATGTCGATGCAGTCTTTCTTTACATTACTAACTAAAGAAAAATGGGTACAATTTTTTAAGATTAGAAAAAAAAGGCAGAAGGAGCCAAATCAGGACTGTAAGGTAGATGCCTAATGATTTCCCATTGAAATTCTCCTGATGAGAGGAATGAACAGGAGTACTGTTATGGTGGAGAAGGATCCTGTGGTGAAGCCTTCTCAATTAAAGTTTTGGCTATCTTTCTCAAAACACTCTTATAAACAAATGTTATTTTTCTGTAGCCCTCCAGAAAGTCAACAAACAAAATGCCTTGACCATCCCCAAAAAACTGCTACCATGACCTTTGCTCTTGATTGGTTTGCTTTTGCTTTGACTGGACCACTTGCACCTCTTGGTAGCCATTGTTTTGATTGTGCTTTGTCTTCAGGATTGTATTGATAAATTCATGTTTCATCTCCTTTTACAATTCTTTGAAGAAATCCTTCAGGATCTTGATCCTGAAAGATCTTGATGTTGTTTAAAATTTCCACTGAAAGCTTTGCTCTTGCCTGCAGCTAATCTGGACACAATAGTTTTGGTAGCTATCATATAAGAAGTTTACTCAGCTTTAATTTTTCAGTCAGAACTATGTAAGCCAGACTGATTGAAATGTCTATGGTGTTGGCTATTGTTTTTGCTGTTAATCATCAGTCTTCTTCCATTAGGGCAAAAACAAGATACATTTTTCCCTCACAAATTGATGTGGATGGTCTACTGCTGCAGGTTTCATCTTCAGCATCATCTCATCCCTTAAAATGGTTTATTCATTTGTAAACTGCTGATTTCTTTGGGTTATTGTTCCCATGGCCTTTTCATGAAGCATCAGTTATGCCACCATTCCTTTACCCAAGATTCATCATGAGTTTCATCTTTCTTCTTGAAACAAACATGATTGGGGCTCTTTTCAAACTGTTGTCTTACCATTTGTGCCTCATGCTAGCTCCTGTTCCGAATCTTACAACAAATTAGTACAGTTTATTTTGTTGCAAAAAAGATTTTTGAAATCTATGCAGTTTTTCATAATATACATTTTTTCATACTACATATTTTCATTAACTTTTTGATGTCCTCTCATAATTATTGAATATTTTTGTAGGTATTGAGCCAAGAATGATGAGTTTTCACCTGTGTTATAAGAGTTACGTGTGTTTATCTGTGTTATGTGTTATGACTTATTTCATAACTTCATGAAATTAATTCCTCTTATGACAAATATAAGATTATTTGTAGCCAGAAAAATAATATCTTACAGTTATGTATCTCCATAGAGATACACAAAGAGTAGATGCAATTTTTAATCTGAATCTGAATAGGTTTTTTCAATTGTGTATTCTGGCAGGTTTAACATATTTCTATGCAGACTTGGATGGCATGCTTTCTTAAAATATTGAGTTAGTTTATCTTTTTCCCCAGGTTTATGGGTAGTACATAATTTGGTCAGGAACTTTGTGATTTAAAAAAATAAATGATTTCAAAAGAGAAAAATCATCCTAATACAGCCTTTCTCAGTTAAGAGGCTCAAATTTTTCTAATTTTTTATTTTTAATTTTTTTGGGTACATAGTAGGTATATATCTTTATAGGATACATGAGATAGTTTGATACAGACATGCAATATGTAATAATTAAATCATGGTAAGTGGGGTGTCCATCACCTCAAGCATTTATCCTTTGTGTTACAGACAATCCAATAATACCATTTTAGTTATTTTTAAATGTACAAGGTACGCTGTTGTGCTATCAAATACTAGATCTTATTCATTATTTCTATTTTTTTGTACCTGTTAACCATCCCCTCTTCTTCCTCACTCAAGAACTACCCTTCCCAGATTAGCAGAGTTAATCATCCATCTACTCTCTATCTTCATGAGTTCACTTGTTTTAATTTTTATCTCCCACCATAAGTGAGAACATGCAACATTTGTCTTTCTGTCTCCGGTTTATTTCAGTTAACATAATGACCCCCAGTTCCATCCATGTTGTTGCAAATAACAGGATCTCATTATTTTTTATGACTGATTAGTACTTTGTTGTGTATATGCACCATATCTTCCTCATCCAGTCATCTGCTGATGGACAGTTAGGTTGCTCCCATCTATTGTGAATAGTGCTGCAATAAACATGAGATGCAGACATCTCTTCAATATATTTATATCCTTTCTTTTGGATATATACCCAGCACTGTGATTGCAGAATGATATGGTAGCTGTATTTTTAGTTTTTTGAGGAATCTCTAAACTGTTTTCCACAGTAGTTGTACTAATTTACATTCTCACTAACAGTGTATGAGGGTTCCCTTTCCTCCACATCCCTGTCAGCATTTGTAACTGCCTGTCTTTTGAATATAAGCCATTTTAACTGAGGTAAGATGACATCTCATTGTAGATTTGATTTGCATTTTTCTAATGAACAATGATACTGAGCACCTTTTCAAATGCCTCTTTGGCATTTCTATGTCTTCTTTGGAGAAATGTCTATTCAGATCTTTCGCCCATTTTTAATCAGATTATTACATTTTTTCCTATAGAGTTGTTTCAGTGTCTTATATATTCTGGTTATTAATCTCCTGTTAGATAGTTTGCAAAAATTTTCTCCCATTCTGTGGGTTGTGTCTTCTCTCTGATGTTTCCTTTGCTGTTCAGGTTTTTAACTTGATGTGTCCCCTTTTGCACATTTTTGCTTTGATTGCCTATATTTGTGGGGTATTACTCAAGAAATCTTCGCCCAGACTAATGTCCTGGGGAGTTCCCCCAATGTTTTCTCATAGTAATTTCATAGTTGGAGGTCTTAAATTTAAGTCTTTAATCCATTTTATTTGATTTTGTATATCATGAGAGGTAGGGGTCCAGTTTCATTCTTCTGCATATGGATATCCAGTATTTCCAGCACCATTTATTGAAGAGATTGTCTTTTCCCCAGCTTATGTTTTTGGCACCTTTGTCAAAAAGAGTTCACTGAAAATGTCTGGATTTGCTTCTGGGTTCTCTATTCTGTTCTATTGGTCTTTGTGTCAGTTTTTATGCCAGTACCATGTTGTTTTGGTTACCATAGCTCTGGAGGAATGTGATTTCTCCAGTTTTGTTCTTTTTGCTCAGGATACCTTAGACTATTCTGGGTCTCTTGTGGTTTCATATAAATTTTAGGAATTTTTTTTTCTATTTCTGTGAAGAATGTCATTGGTATTTTGATAGGATTACATCAAATCTATAGATTGCTCTGGGTAGTAGGGACATTATAACAATATTGATGGTTCCAGTCTATGAACATAAAATATCTTTCCATTTCTGTGTGTCCTCTTCCATTTCTTTTATCAGTATTTTATAGTTTTCATTATAGAGATCTTTCACTTCTTTTGTTAAGTTACTTTCTAGGTATTTAATTTTTTAATGGCTATTGTAAATGAGATTACTTTATTTCTTTCACAGATTATTCACTGTTGGCATATAAAAATACTACTGATTTTTATAGGTTAATTTTGTATCCTGCAAGTTTATTGAATTTGTTTACCAGTTCTAATGTGGCTTTTTTTTTTTTTTTTTTTTTTTTTGGTGTAGTATTTAGGTTTTTCCATATAAATCATATCATCTGCAAGCAAGAATAATTTGATTTTGTGCTTTCCAATTTGGATGCCCTTTATTTCTTTTTCTCATCTGATTTCTGTAGCTAGAACTTCCAGTATTATGCTGAATGAGAGTGATAAAAGTGGGCATTCTTTTCATGTTTCACAACTTAGAGGAAAGGCTTTCAGTTTTTTCCCCATTCTGTATGATACTAGCTGAGTGTCTGTCATTTAAGGCTTTTATTATGTTGAGGTATGTTCCTTGTATTCTGTTTTTGAGGGTTTTAATCATGAAGAGATGTTGAATTTTATCCAATGCTTTTTCCACATCAACTGAAATGATCATATGGGTTTTATCCTTCATTCTGTTAATATGATATGTCACATCAATGGATTTGCATGTGTTGAACCAAATTTGCATCCCTAGGGAAAATCCCACTTGGACTTACTGAATAGTCTTTTCAATGCATGGTTGAATTCAGTTTGCTAGTATTTTGTTGCAGATTTTTGTATCAATATTCATCACGGATATTGGCCCACAGTTTTCTTTTTTTTGATGCATGTTTGTCTGGTTTTGGTATCAGGGTAATACCTCTACTGACCTCGTAGAATGAGTTTGGATGGATTCCCTCCCTCCTCTGTTTTCTGGAGTAGTTTGAGTAGGATATTGATACTAGTTCTATTTTAAATATTTGGTAGAATTCATCAGTGAAGCCATAGGGTCCCATGCTTTTCTTTCCTGGGAGACTTTTTATTACAGCTTCATTCTAATTACTTGTTATTGGTCTGTTTGGGTTTTTAATTTCTCCATGGTTCAATCTTTGTAGGCTATATGTGTTTAGAAATTTACTCAGATTCCTTAGCTTTTCCAATTTATTGGCATATAGTTGTTCATAGTGACCTCTAATGATTCTTTGATTTTCCGCAGTATCACTTAAAATGTCCCCTTGATCATATCTGATTTTATTTATTCAGGTCTTCTCTTTTTTTGTTTCTTAGTCTGCCTGAAGGTTTGTCAATTTTACTTTTTCAAAAAGCAACTTTTCCTTTCATTGATCGTTTGTATTATTTTCTTCATTTATTTCTGCCCTGATCTTTATTATTTCTTATCTTCTTCTATTAATTTGGGGTTCAGTTTTCTCTTGCTTTTCTAGTTCTTACAATATATCATTAGGGTATTTATTTGAGTTTTTTCTTCTTTTTTGATGTAGGAACTTGTACCTATAAATTTCCATTTTAATACTGCTTTCACTGTATTCCATAGGTTTTGGTATGTTGTGTTTTCATTATTATTTCTTTCAAGAAATTTTTCAATTTTCTTTCTAATTTATTCATTGGCCAACTGGTCATTCAGTAGCATATTGTTTAATTTCCATGTGTTTGAATAGTTTCCAAAATCTCTCATGTTATTAACTTCTAGTTTTATTCCATTGTGGTCAGAGGAGATGTCTGATATTATTCAATTCTGTTGAATGTTTGAAGACTTGTTTGGCGACCTAACATATGTTCTATCCTTGAGAATTATTCATATGCTGAGGGGAATGTGTATTCTGCAGCAATTGGATGAAATGTTATGTATACATCTACTAGATCCATTTGATTTATAATGCAGATTATGTCTGATGTTTCTTTGTTGTGTTTTTGAGAGATCTGTCTAATGCTGAAAGTGGGGTGTTGAGGTCTCCAACTATTATTGTATTGAGGTATCTCTCTCTCTTTAGCTCTAATATTTGACTTATATATCTGGATGTTCCACATATGTATATTGGCTGCATATATATATTTGTAATTGTCATATCTTCTTGCTGAATTGACCCTTTTATCATTATATAATGACCTTCTTTGTCTCTCTTTGGAGTTTCTGTCTTGACATCTATTTTTTTTTGTTTCCATTGGCATGGAATATCTTTTTCCATCCCTTTATTTTCAGTGTATGTGTATCTTGATTGGTGAAGTGTGTTTCTTGTAGGCAACAGATCAATGGGTTTTACTATCCATTCAACCACCCTATGTCTTTTGGTTGGAGAGATTAGTCCACTTACATTCAATGTTATTATTGATAAGTAAGAACTTACTCCTTCCACTTCATTACTTGTTTTTTGCTAGTTTTGTGGTCTCCTCTTCCTTCTTTCCTTCCTTCGTATCTTCCTTATAGTGAAGGTAATTTTCTCTGGTGATATGATTTAATTTCTTTTTTTAATTTTTTGCATATTCATTTTGATATTTTGATTTTTGATATTTGGTATTTTGATTTGAGGTTATCATGACGCTTGCAGATACTATCTTATAACCCATTATTTTTAACTGACGGTAACTTAACACTGATTGCATGAACAAACACACAAACAAGTAAAAATAAAACTAATAAAAACTCTACACTTTAACTTTGTCCCCCACCCTGTTTAAGGTTTTGTTGTTCCTCTTTATGTCTTATATACTGTCTACATCTTGAAAAGTTGTAGTTACTATTTTTAATTGGTTCATTGTTTAGTCTTTCTACTTAAGATCAGAATAGTTTATATCCCACAATTATAGTATTATAATATTCAGTGTTTTTCTGTGTGCTTACTATTAGCAGTGAGTTTTGTACCTTCAGATGACCTTTTAATGCTCACTAATGTCTTTTATTTTCAGATCAAATAACTCCCTTTAGCATTTCTTGTAGGGCAGGTCTGGTGTTGATGAAATCCCTCAGCTTTGTTTAACTGGGAAAGTCTTTATCTCTCCTTCATGCTTGAAGTGTATTTTTGTTAGATATACTACTCTAGGGTAAATTGGTGTTTTTTTTTCCTTCAGCTCTTTAAATATGTCACACCACTAACTTCTGACCTGTAAGGTTTCCATGAAAAGTCTACTGCCAGATATATTAGAGCTGGATTGTATGTTATTTGTTTCTTTTCTCTTGCTACTTTTAGGATCCTTTCTTTAGCCTTGACCTTTGGGAGTCTGATTATTAATGCTTTGAAGGAGTGCTTGATGCTCTATAACTTTCTTGTACTTGAGTATAGATATCTATCTCTAGGTTTGGGAAGTTCTCTGATATTATTTCTTTGAATGAATTTGCTACCCCTATCTCCTTCTCTACACACTCTTTAAATCCAGTAACTCTTAGAATTGCCACTTTGAGGCTATTTTCTAGACCTTGTAGGCATGCTTTGCTCCTTTTTATTCTTTTTTCTTTTGTCTCCTCCATGTATTTTCAAATAGCCTGTCTTCAGGCTCACCAATTCTTTCTTCTGCTTGATCAGTGCTGCTATTAAGAGACTCTGACGCATTCTTCAGTCTGTCGCTTGCATTTTTCAACTCCAGAATCTCTTTTTAATCCTTTACTTCCATTTCTTTGTTAAATTTATATGATAAAATTTTGAATCCCATCTCTGTGTTATTTTGAATTTCTTTGAGTTTCCTCAAAACAATTATTTTGAATTCTCTGTCTGAAAAGTCACATATCTTTGTTTCTCCAGGATTGATCCCTGGTGCCTTATTTAGTTCTTTTGGTAGGTCATGTTTTCCTACTTGGTTTTGATTACTGTAGATGTTCACTGTTGTCTGTGCATTAAAAAGTTAGATATTTATTGTGTCTTTGCAACCTGGGCCTCATAATCTGTGCCTACCCTTCTTGGGAAGGCTGTCCAGGTATTTGAAGGGACTTTGGCCCCAAGTCCAGTAAGGCTGTGATTCTTGCAGACTCCTGGAGGTACCATTGTAGTGTCTCATATAAGATCTGGAAGAATTCTCTAGATTACCAGGCATAGACTCTTGTTCTCTTCCATTACTTTTTCCCAAACAAATGGCATCTCTATACTGAGCTGCCTGCACCTAGAAGTGGGGTGATGCAAGCACCCATGTGATCACCATTATTGGAACTTTCCAGGGTCAGACCTGAAGCCAATACAGCACTGGAGCTCATCCTAGAACCACTGTAAGCACTACCTGGCTACGACCTATACTCACTCAAGATCCTTGAACTCTTCAATCAGCAGATGATGAAGTCAGCCAGGTTTGTGTCCTTCCTTTCAGGACAGTGAAGTCTCCCAGACCCCAAGCAGGTCCAGAGATGCTGTTTGGGAGCCAGGAATTGGAGTCAAAAACCTTAGAAATTGACTAAGCATGGTGGCTCACATTTGTAATTCCAACACTTTGGGAGGCCAAGGTCAGAGGCTCGCTTGAGACCAAGAGTTCAAAACCAGCCTAGGCAAAATAGACATCGTGTCTACTGAAAATGAAAAAATTCACCAGGGCATGGTGACATGCACCTGTAGTCCCAGCTACTTGGTAGGCTGAGGTGGGAAGATTGCTTGAGCCCAGAATGTTGAGACTGCAGTGAACCCTGATTGTTCCATTGTACTCCAGCCTGTGCAACAGAGCAAGGCCCTGTCTCAAAATTATACAAACAAAAAAAAAAATCTTAGAAATCTACCTGGTGTTCTACTGCAGCTAAGCTGGCACCCAGGCCACTTCCCACTCTTCCCTCCCTTTTCCACAGGCAAAGTAGCTTCTCCCCAAGGCCACCACCACCACTGGCCCATGGAGAGTTCTGCCAGGCCACTACTGATGTTCACTTAAAGCTCAAAGGCTCATCAGTCAGCTTGTGGTGAATACTAGAAGCCTGGGATTCACCCTTTAGGGCAGGCCAGTGGGTTGCCCTCTGGCAAAAGGCAGGTCCAGAAATGCTATCCAAGAGCCTATGACTGTACTTGGGGACCCAAAGAGCCTGGGTGGTACCTTTCATCAGACACAGGTCTCACTTGAACATGATTTTTATGCCTATTGAATGATGTTTTCCCAAAGCAAACCAACTTGACTATTCAACATGGGTCAAAGTGGTAAGCTTCAGGACACCACAGCAAGGAAAACCTTCTTTAATTATTATTCTTGGCTGAATTTTTAAAAATTAAAAAGAAATAGAAAGGCATTCAATATATAAATGTGGCAGAGCTGATACCTCCACTGTGGCAGAGCTGGTACCTGTAGGCAGCATGTATCAGAATCTCACCCAAGGCCCATGGTGTACTACCTGGGTACTGCCTTTGGTTTTTCAGGGCACAAGGGCTCTTTAATTTAGGAGTTGATGAATCCTTCCAGGACTGGATCCTTCCCTTCAAGGCAGAATATTCCCTTCTTTCCCAGAGTATGTCTAGAAATGTCTTCCAGGAGCTAGGACCTGGGATGGGGGCTTCACAACTCTTCCGAGTGCCCTATCCTACTGTAGGTGAGCTGCTATTCAACATGTAAGACAAAGCCCTCTTTATTCTGCTCTCTCCTCTCCTCAAGCAGAAGGAAGGCATCATTTTTGTTGTGTCAAGCTGCACTGCCTGGGGTTGTGGGGAGAGGTGGCACAAGCACTCCCCCAGCTACCCTGTCTGGTGTCTCACTAGGTCACACACTGCCCCATTTCACTGGCTCTAAGCTCAACACGGCATCAGGACTCACCTAAGAATTGCAGTCCTTGTATTCTTGACTGCCTTTCAAATTCACTTAGCACTCGAAGCACTTTAGCCAACAGTGGCAAGGCTTGCTTAAACTCAAGTTTTGGGCACTGTGATGGGCACTTCCCCTCTGGCTAGGGTTGGTCCAAATGCCCCCTTCATGAGTAGGTGCTGGCTGAGTTCAGCAGTTTTGCTTCCCACTGAGACAGGGCAGTACTGAGTTCAATGCAAAGTCCCCCAGTAACTGTATTTTCACTCCCCAAAATGCACTGACTCTCTGTACCATGCAGCTGCTGCTGGGGTGATGTATGCAATTCAACACTGTCTTTCATACCCTCTTCAGTGCATCTTTCATTGATATGAAGTTAAAACCAGGGACTTAGAGTGTTCACCTGATTTTTGGTTCTTATGAAGGTGCTTTCTTGCATACAGATAGTTGTTAAAATTTGATGTTCATGCATGGGGCGGTGGGGACGATCAGTGGAGCCTTATATTGCTTCAGCTTGCTCTGTCCTCTCTGTGGTTCTAATTTTTAAAGTTAGGCATTTGCTTTGAAAAAAATCAAACTAAACAAGGTTTTGTTTTGTCTAAATTATGCTTATTTTCATTTAGTTTTAGGGTTTAATAGCATTTCCACTTCATAAAATATTTTAGCAGAAACACCATAAAAGCAGCCATGAAAACTTATATGATACTAAACAACCTGTAACATTTTACCCCAAAATTGCCTGAAGAAAACATTTTTCAAAAGCTTGACAAGTAACTATATTTGTAAGAAAAAAATTGCTTCCCAAAGTAATAATAGGACTGAACTCTAATTTATTACAATTGCAAATTTCTTTTCCAAAAGTGTTGTGAACTTGAACCTAATACAATGATTAGACTCTATACTTATTTGAAAACAGTGTAACTTGATTTAATAGAATCATGTTTCTCACAACCAGCTGTCCCTTTAATGTCATGTCTTAGATTACATAAGTAATCTCAGTACACAAAGACACAGCACTGCCATTGTTTATAGGAGCAGTCAAAGATAATACATAATTTAACCATCATTCACAGGCAAATCTATGAACAACCAACACAGTTATTTCTCCCTACATAATCAACATTGTATTCGAGATAAAAAATATTATCCCTACTCCTGTGAATCTTCAGCATTAAGTAGCTAAAGCTAGCAAGTTTTGTGTTTTGCTTTTTTAATATGTTGGCTTAGAAGAAGTTTCCTTTTTTCATGTTTTCTGTAAGTAAAATTATCTTAATTCCATAATTACTCAGTGCAAATAACTGGATGCACTGGGGTGACATCCTTTAAAATAAAGTTACTTGGACACAGATTTTATGTGGAGAAACTACATTATAGCCACAGTTCATTCAGTCTAGTAATTTGCAAATAAGATGCTATGAGGAAAGGTTATCGTTTTTCTCAACAGTATTATTCACATCATACACATGAGGAAACTGATATTGAGAGATGTGAAATAACTAGCCCAAGGTCATGGAGTTTATGAATGGCAGAACTGGGTCTTAACCACCATTGATAGCTAAAATCACCACCTGGGCCTTTCCAACAGCTTTCTCCCCATACAGAACTTCCAATTTTAATGTACTCTGTAAATAAATGAAAACACAGAATACATTATATAAACCAACTCTGTTCAGTCTTATAAAATCACTATCAGAAATATTTATGTTTTCTCAGGCTAGAAAAATATTCCATAATTCATTTAATTTTGATTTTAATAAACAATGTTATACATAAGTTGTTTTTTTTTTTCCGGACAAATATGCACACCCTATTTCATATACAAGTTAAAAGAACTAATTGTGCACCCAAAAAGTACTCCCAGGGACAGACTCTCTAATCCCATTTCTAAGCCTCCCATCAGACACTGGTCTCACTCACATATACTTCTTATGTCTATTGAATGATGTTTTCCAAAGTACACCCTCCTGGCCATTGAGCATGGGTCACGGTGGCAAGCTTCAGGGCACCACAGCAAGGAAAACTTTCTTTATCAATAT
Organism: Papio anubis; assembly: GCF_008728515.1. Taxonomy (NCBI): domain Eukaryota; kingdom Metazoa; phylum Chordata; class Mammalia; order Primates; family Cercopithecidae; genus Papio; species Papio anubis. The sequence goes on along the minus strand of NC_044980.1, from coordinate 90,193,754 downwards.
TCTTGGCTGATTTTAATTAAAAAGAAATTAAAAGGCATTCCAAAAATAAAGAAAAACTTCCCTTTCCTTTATAGTCAGGTTTGTCATGATTATTCCCAGCACAAGTTAGGCATTCCATTATAAAATAGTTAGGGCTTCATTTTAAATTGTTTTTTGTGGTTGTAGTAGGTCATATTCAGGCATGTTTCCGGCCCTCAAAGCAATATGAACTCATTCTTAAATCAATTTCCTTGTTTTTCAGAAAAACAAAGAAGGTCTACCTGCTTCCATGATGAGATTTTCTCATTAATAAAGGATTTTTAAATAAACTAAACTTATTTGTGTTTTCCTAGTAATACTAAAACTTTTAATATTATGCTTACTTACATTTATAAATAATCTGATGCAAATGTTATATGGGTTCATCAACCTACCATAGCCTCTTTTTAACCTTGTTAGATTCTCCTGTTTTCTAAAGACTGAGCTCCTCATCACCACCTCCCAAAGGCCTCCACCAAATACTCCAGACTGAGATAGGTATAGTTCCAATGTTACTACAGTACCTACAAAATAGCACTGTGTTAGCACACTGATATGGTTTGGATCTACGTCCCCACCCAAATCTCATTGTGAATTGTAATCCCCAGTGGCAGAGGTGGGGCCTGGTGGGAGGTGACTGGATCATGGGGGCAGATTTCCCCCTTTGGTGCTATTCTCATGACAGTGTTTTCATGGGATTTGGTTGTTTAAAATTGTATGGCACCTCCCACCACCCTGCCCACCCCACCCCATTTACACCCCCTCCTCTCTTCCTCCTGCTCCTGCCATATAGGATGAACCTGCTTCCATTTCACCTTCTGCCACGATTGCAAGTTTCCTGAGGCCTCCCCAGCCATGCTTCCTGTACAGCCTATGGAACCATGAGCCAGTTAAACCTCTTTTCTTTATACATTACCCAGTCTCACATATTTCTTTATAGCCGTGTGAGAATGGACTAATACACGCGCTGTACTCTAATCCTTTATATGTTTGTCCCCCTTCCAGAATGTAAACCTCTGGAAGGCATAGGCCTTATCTTATTTGCCTTTTAATCCATGTAATAAACTCATTTGGGAAAAAGTAAGGTACAAAAGTCAATCACAGCTCTTTCACTTCTCCTTTCCATCCCATTCCTTCTTTTCTGAACAATTCAGATCATTATTATGTGGGGTAGAACAAGATAGATGTCTAGGTGCAAAATGCAAGCAGGGTAAGAAGGGTGTCCAGGCAAGAGGACTGCCCAGCACGGAGAGTTAATACCTGAATGGGGTGAGGAGTGCATTCATGCGAGGAGGCCACCTCGTGCAGGAAGCCAAGTGGGTGTGATACAGGGAGTTCGACCAGGGCAGGCTATCAGAGTGAGAGCAGGGTGAGGAAGAAGTTCATGGACTGTGGCAGCATTGTGTGGAGAGTCAGGACCCAAAGAGAGTGAAGAGAGCATCCAGCATGGAGGTGACCCAGCCTAGGGTGCCAGAGCCCAAGCTGGGTGTGGAGGGTGTCTGTGTGGGAAAAGACCTCAAGCAGAATGCTGAAGTCCAGGCAAGGTACGAAGATCATCCTCATGGAGGGACACTCTGGTATGGGGTATCATGTCAGAGCCAATTTGAGTGGGGAGGACATTCCCACAGAGGATCTGGGCTCCAGTGCAGTAATGAGAGCATCTGTGCAAGAGTGGTGACCTGGTGTGAGATCAGTGCCCGTGCTAGTATGAAAGCAAGAGGAGTGGCAGTCAGAGACAGAGCAGGCAGGGAGGAACTGCCAAACAGGGAGATGGCCTACTGTGAGGTGCTGAGGGTGAGAAGAGCATTGCCATGAAGGCCAATGGGATGTTGGCCAGGGCCAGGGTGTCAATGCGAAGCTATAAGAGTTGGCCTGGGGTTTTGGAACTTAGGGATGGTGGGCAAGACATCCACTCGGGAGCAGTGACATTGGTTACATTCACAGGGTTGAACAAGCAAGTAAACCTGAACAAAGAATTTCTGTATTAATGATTATGAGTCAGATTCCTTTTTTTTTCTAACTTTCATTTTAAATTTAGGGGTACATGTATAGGATGTGCAGGTTTGTTACATAGGTAAACATGTGTCATAGGGGACTGCAGTACCAATTATTTCATCACCCAGGTATTAAGCCTAGTACCCATTAGTTATTTTTCTTGATCCTCTCCCTCCTTCTACCCTCTACTCTCAGAGCGGTCCCAGTGTCTGTTGTTCCCCTCTATGTGTTCATGTGTTCTCATCACTTAGCTCTCACTTATAAGTGAAACCATGTGGCATTTGGTTTTCTGTTCCTGTGTTAGTTTGCTAGGATTATAGCCCCCAGCTGCATCCATGTCCCTGCAAAGGACATGATCTTGTTCCTTTTTACGGCAGCATAGTATCCCATGGTGTATATGTACCACTTTTTTTTATCCAGTCTATCACTGATGGGCACTTGGGTTGATTCCATGTCTTTGTTATTGTGAATAGTGCTCCAGTGAACATAGGCATGCATGTGTCCTTATGATATAAAGATTTATATTCCTTTGGGTATATACCCAGTAATGGGATTGCTGGGTCAAATGGTGTTCCTGCCTAGGTCTTTGAGAAATTGCCACATTGTCTTCCACAATGATTGAACTAATTTACACTCCCACTAACAGTGTACAAGCATTCCTTTTTCTCCATAACCTCGCCAGTATCTGTTATTTTGTGACTTTTTAATAATAGCAATTTTGACTGGTGTGAGATGGTATCTCATTGTGGTTTTGATTTGCATTTCCCTAATGATCAGTGACGTTGAGCTTTTTTTCCACAAGCTTGTTGGCCACATGTATGTCTTCTTTTACAAAGTGTCTGTTCATGTTCTTTGCCCACTTTTTAATGGGGTTATTTGGTTTTCTTTCTTGGAGAGCTGGATTTCTTACTGACAAATATTCTTAGAAAGAGGTTAAATTTCAAATGGACCCTGAGGATTTGATATTTGGATTCTACATTCATCTGGGAGAGCAATAGGAAAGTATAGTTCAAAACTATTCTAAAATTCAAAATAATTTAAAATATACTAATAGCCAGTTCTTCTGAATATATTTAAAATATATTAACCAGTACAGGTAAACATATATTGGTATATTTTAGTGAAATGCTATATAGTACACCAGTCTTAGTATATTTAAATTTTTGATAGAAAGCCTCAAAAGAATCAGTGGGGAGAGAGGATAATTCACTGACAGTGGCAGATCCTGACCTGAGGCACTGGCAGAATGGTACAAACTTACTACCTGCCATGGTGTCTTCTGCCCCACAGGAAGCTCATACATCCCTCCACACCAATTCGCAGGAATACAGGCTGACCCCTGTGGCCTATTTCTACACATTGTTCTTCTGCTCAAACAGATATGCAGTTAGATCAGCCAGTAAGCTATATATGCAAACTTCAACCTGTTTTTGCAAGAATTCTCATTCTCTCCAAGTAATTCACTTGGAAACCAATATTCTCTGTCTTCTCTCTCTTGCCTTCTTCCCCTTATTCCCTCTCTCTATCCAACTCCTCCTAGAGTTCTCTTATATAAGTGGAAGGAGCCTAGAGTTAGAAGGAGAGTTCAGTATGTGATTGGGAACTGCAGACCCCATTTGAGCCCTGGAGGGATGGTCACACTACAGCTCTCTTTAGAACATGAGGTGCTGGCTGTTCCATATGTCCTTGGTTTTCTCCCTTAGTCCAGAGCAACAGGAGAAGTCCCACTTAATAACCCAATGCTTATGTTAATGAAAATGAAAATGTTGAGAAAGATAAACACAAAACTAGTGACCATGGTTAAATCCAGTAGGGGACTGGCATGGGGAACTGGAAAAAAGGGAACATACCCATGTACTCTCTCAATCTTTTCCAAGAATATGTTCATGTATTACTTCCTAATTTAAAATAAATTTTTAAAAAATCAAAAGCAACTAAAAATTTAAAAGCTAATTATAGTCTACTGTACAATAATAGTGAATAGAAATCACAGAATGGAGATTGGCCATATAAGTAAATATATATGCATATCTCATACAAATAGATTTTTAAACATTAAACCTTTAATGATTTAATTAGCTATGAACATAAATTAGCTACTCATAAAGGAAGAAAAACAAACTTAAAAGTTATTGGTTTCCTTAGGGTGTTGGATTCCTGGTGGCATTTCTTTCTTCTTTTTTCTAAAATTTCTATAATAAACATCTTTCTAAAATTAGGAGGAAGAAAACTCAAAAAAAAAAAAAAAAAGCCCCCCTCATTTCTATCTTCCTTCTCCCCAACGAAGTGTGTGTGTGTGTGTGTGTGTGTCTGCGTGTGTGCATGTCAAATATACACAGTTGGTACAACTGAGTCTGAATATTAGTAAAAAAAAGAAAAGATTTTTAAAAAGTATAGAAACACAAACCCCAGTAAGGAAAACTGATGATTTATCCTTTTTCCAAAGGGACAAATGTATAAAAACAGCTTTAATGATCTGATAGTTTATCATTGATCTTATATTTTTTAAAAAGTCAACTGAATTTTTAATATAGCATTCTTTTGAGAAGTATCAAGACAAAGAAATTTAAGTTCTTGAGTTAAGCAATAAACATATGACTTTTTATAATTTTAAAACTTTCTATACACAAGTTCCTACAGCCTGCTGGCTTTTTCTTTTCCTTTTCTTTCCTTTTTCTTCAGAAGGAAGTATGCTAAAAATCCTTCTTGGTAAAAAAGAAAATTTCTTACCTCTGGCCTTAAATAATCCTGACATTTAATACAACTCTTTTTTAAGTTTTACAATATATTTTCCTTCAAAAAGAAAAGTGCACTAAGCTTGTGAACTAACCTTATATCTAAAATTAACCTGTGAATCAACTAGCCAAATATACAATTGTGATCTATATATGTAATAGACAATTTTCTTGAAGAAGTTAACTAACCCATAATGAAATCAAACACCAAGACACTCGCATCATTTGGGCCAGCTCTCTGATGTAACCAAGGAAAGCTGGAAATGGAAGGAGGTAATGATCCAACAGAAGATACAGGAACCCTCCTATGAATAGGAAGGGTGAAGCCTGACTTACTCCCAAAAGCAGTCTTTGACAATTCCAGTACACAAAACCTGCCAGTGCATTTTGTCTTTCTATCCTTTCAACTGGTAAAATCCTATCACCTGAAAATGAAACTTCAAATTATATATTTCCTGAATCAAAGAAGAAAGTCAATGGAAGTAATGTAGTTATATGATATCGTTTTAATCATTTAAAACAACCTTGAGTTATCCTTATAAATTAAACAAAAAAGAACAGATTTTTTACCTAATCAAAAAGAAGCAAGACTTTTTTATAAAATGAAAAATACTATGTAATGGATATAGCGACACATTCCTTTTTTAAAGAGTGGGAAAATTTGCTATTTTTTCCACATTTGAAAGTATTGCTTTTATTATTTTACGTGGACTCAACTTCACTAAAACTGAAGCGATAAACAGGGTAGTATTAAGCAAAAGCTTCTTGGTGAACTGGTGACTATCTCATCCAATCCTACATAAAAGCCTGTTAAAGGGGAGTTAGGATTTTAGCAAGCTAAACATTTGTCACACAGAAAATAGTAGGCAACCTTCCCTGGAGATCTGGGGTCACTGGACATTTATGCGAGTGAGCAACGTGCCCCTGATCACAGCAGGAAGGCTTGCAAACGTGACACGTTCAGTGACAAAGCAAGGACTCTAATTAGCGAAGGGTTCCGGTCTGACAGTAAAGGCCTTAACCTTTCTTGGGAAATAATGAGCCAGACAATGTTTGAAGCGTCCATGTAAGTTTCAGAGAAGAATGAAGGATGCTGAGAACTGCCTTACATGTGCTAAACTGACAGACACAGGTGACCGAAAAATGAACTGTACACTTGGCAAAGAACGAGAAAACACTTGATATATGCTAGCGTCCTCCAGAGCAGCATTCCTCTTGTGTCCCTGAATTAAGATGAAACGATTTGATAGGTCGCATTATTTGGTTGAGTTACTTTAAAGAAAAGAGAAGACGTTTTTATTCTATATATAGGAGATATATATTCCAAATATAGGGGATATATTTTCTGAAAACTTTTCCCAAATACCAACTTTCTGATAAGGCAACATCTGTGAACTTCACTGAAGATCGGAGACAAAGCTCAGTTAAAAGGCAAATCACGGCCCTGTGCGATGGCTCACGCCTATACTCCCAGCACTTTGGGAGGCCGAGGCGGGTGGATCACGAGGTCAGGAGATCAAGACCATCCTGGCTAACATGGTGAAACCCCGTCTCTACTAAAAAAAAAAAAAAAAAAAATTAGCCGGGCATAGTGGCGGGCGCCTGTAGTCCCAGCTACTCGAGAGGCTGAGGCAGGAGAATGGCGTGAACGCGGGAGGCCGAGCTTGCAGTGAGCGGAAATTGCGCCACTGCACTACAGCCTGTGCAACAGAACCAGACTCCGTCTCAAAAAAAAAAAATAGCTAACCACTCATTGGCAAACACAAACATCCAGTTGTTAAAATTACCTAGTATTACATCCAAGTCAAGGGTCCAAAAACTAAGTAAATGAGAACATAGCCTTCTTGTCTTCTAATGTAAAAAATTATTAGTGCTCCCAAAAGTTGTTTACATACATAAATTTTTACTTTTAACTGCACAAACTCTGAAGAGTAAAAAAGAAATGTACCCTGACTTTTTATAAAATGTATTTGAATCTGAAGGAAAAACACTCATTTTTTATTGTCTACCAAAACAATATGTATTATTTAATACATTAAGTAGGTAATTATTAATCATTCATTTTTCCTACTTCATCCACTCAACTTCTATTTGTTACACCTAAAATAGCTAAGTCTTCCAGGATATTTATAAATAAACTGATATACATATATGCACTGTATATAAAAATATTGATGTTTACACATTCCAGCAATGCTGAGTTGTCTTCCAGTATTTGTTTAGAAGGTATTAAAACTCTTGGTTCAGTAAAAAAAAAATACTAATTGTGTTTGCAAAAATATGCATCTTAGGAATTATAAACCCCAAGCCAGGTGCAGTGGCTCACGCCTGTAATCCCAACATTTTGGGAGGCCAAGGCTGGCAGTTCATCTGAGCTCAGGAGTTGGAGACCAGCCTGGGCAACATGGTAAAACCCCATCTCTATAAAAAGTACAAAAATCAGCTGGGCATGGTAGTGCACCTGTAGTCCCAGCTGCTCAGGAGACTGAGGCAGGAAAATAGCTTGAACTCAGGAGTGTGGAGGTTGCAGTGAGCTGAGATGGTGCCATTGCACTCCAGCCTGGGTGACAGAGTAAGACCTTGTCTCAAAAAAAAGAAAAAAAAAAATTTATAAGCCCTAAGTAAATAAAGTTAATAAACCGCAATAATAGTCTTAAATAAAGCACAAAAATTGGGGTTAGGAATTTTAAATGAAGAGTACTGCAAAACAAATATCTGGTATAGGTACTTACTGTATTACCTTTACAAACGCTGAAAACCCTTAAATTCTGAAATATTATCTGTCCCCAAGGATTTCAGTTTTATGGACTTGAGGGATTGTAGATTTGTACATTTGCTTTCCCAATCAGAACACTGAGAATCAGGTTTTTTACTTTCTCTAACAGAAATATTTCAAAATAACAAGCATACATAGACTCTGGAGGAAGAGAGAAATTATAAGATTTTTGTAAAACTATATTTGTTTCCTTTTCCTTTGCTTGTTGCCATAGGCAACAGTATTCTCTTGGGGGAAAATAGTAACGGATCTGCTGTACCATGACTACAGGAAAAACAAAGGCACATTATCCTCCCCATATCTTGTCAGGTGAAGAGTGAACTGTGCTGTGGTGAATGTTCAAAAGTGCCCTGAACCTTCCAGCAGAAATGAATGTTCAAGGATTACATGGAACACAGGATCAGGTTAACCAGTAGGTTTGGCAAAAAGTTGGTGATTCAAAAAGACAAGATAGGAATGCAAGCTACATTATTTGGAAGAAAGTTACTAAATTTGAAAATCAGTTGCTTGTAGGGAATAAATGTCAACATTGAAGAACATCACAAAGTTCTAATTGCTTATGTTTATAAAATCAGCAACATAGCCTTATGGTTATAAAATCTGCTGACATAGCCTTCCAAAACAAGTTTTATATCAGGAAAATATAAAATACACCTATTTGTGACCAAAGAAGGCAATAGTACTTACTAGCTTCTAGCAGACTATATCATTTTCTTCTTTATTATGCTATATATTAATTAATTATATTAATATAACTAAATTATATTAAAATAGTATTGTATTTATTATTATTTGTCCCCTCTGCTAGACTATAAGCTTCACGCTGGCAGAGATTTTCATTTGTTGTTCACTACGCATGCAGAACAACACCTGGTATATTCCACAAATAATCATGAAATTAATTACTAAAATTTAAAAGTAAAATTAAAAGAAAGAAATAATTCAATTGAAAACATATTACAGTAGAATTGAATCAGATATTAATTTTTAAAAATAATCTCCAGGAAAAGCGAATCTGTACTTATTAAAGAAAAAGTGCCTGTTACCAGACCCTGTAGCATTGCCCTAAAGTAGCATCCTGTAATCCTGTAGATAATAGGAGAAAATCATCTTCACGATGGACAAGTGGAGCACACAGAAGTTTTCCCACCTCACAGACCCAGCTCACCACTCTCTGGATATTCATACCTACCTCTGCTACTTTCCATTTGAACTGATTCTACCAGAAAATTTGTACTGCTACTTATTCAAGAGACTAAACATGGACTAAATATTTAACTCCAAAGTCCTGGAAACAGATATGAATAAGGATTGGAGCCAAAAAAGTAGACATGGGATGAGACTATAAGGATTTCTATACTCTCCCTGCTTATCTAGGCATTAAATTTTAAGATGATCATGAAAAAGCACAACTGAAGTTTTTGGCTTAATCACAACTTGATCATTAAATATTATTTAAAATATGAGCTTACTGAATTCTAAGGATAGCTCAAAATGTTTAGCAAGCAATAGATAACAAAGGAATGTGTTACACTGTAGACGCAATTAACTTGGTGATGAATTTTGTGAAGGGTAAAATTGAACCTCTTCTTCCTAATTACAACCCCTCTGTATCCCAAAATATACTAACTACAACTACCACAATCCCTCCCATTTTCACAACAAAGGAAGTTATTGTCTTGAAGATATCACTGGCCTCCTTCTTGCGAAGTTCTCTTCTCCATTGTTCTTTGTCTAGCATTTCATGATGTCTACTTTTTTGGTGGCACTCCACAATCCTAGATATTTTTCTGTTTGTATAAACAGTTCTTCTGAGACATTTCATACCCCTCCTCAAACGAAGTCATTCTATAGGGCTGGCCTTTCTTTTTTGTTCTTTTTCTTTTATTTCCCTTGACAATCCACACACTCATAATTTCACCTACTAGAGAGGATGCTTTCTTGCAACAGGTACCATGTTGATGCTCAGTACGGTTTGTTGAATGAATAATTCCCATTCTGGCCTATCATCAAGCCTATCATGCTTGTCACATGGAATTGTAAGATGTTGATTAAAATATACCAATACACAAACTTAACAAACAAAATCTTTTAACTAGCAAAGAATACAAAAACGTAAAGAGACAGCTACATAAAACAAGAATCAATACAGCATATTCCTAGACAAAGGAATAGGCTTCTCATGCCCACAAGCACCCATAAAAACAAATACTACAAGTAAGGCTTCCACCAAAGGAGAAAGGCTGAGCCTTTCTCATCTTCAGCACTCACAAGAAAATTCATGTGATTCTTCTCTGTGTCCTTATTTGCTCTTTCAGGCTAGTGGCTGTTGTAAAGCAACTCCAGCACATTCCTGAATGTTCACTGTGAGACTAGAAGAAACAAGACAATAACTCGCACAAGAATGGGTTTAGGCCTGACCTAGAGCCATTTCTATAGGCCTCCAATATCATTTACCCACAAAATATTGTCAACTTCTGACTTAAACAGTTTCAAATACACCTTCCTATTCAAAACAATGTCCTGTCCTATAGCTCCTTTTTCTCATCACAAAGGTTTAAAAAAATAAATCTATCTAACTTGCATTCTAAATGATTAACCTTAATGATTCTTCTTTGTATTGGCTACTCTATTACCTTCTATTCCACAGCCACCATATTAGTCTAGGTTCATAGCAAACTTGAAGTGAACATATCAGTTCTGGGCTGAATGATGTCTCCCCAAAATTCATATGTTGATAACGGGACTATATTAGGAGCTTTACGTTACTATTTAGGTGCTAAAGAAATGATCAAGGTAAAATGAGGTCACTAGGGTGGGCCCTAATCCAGCATGAATGGTGTTCTTATTTAAAAAAAAAAAAAAAAGATTAGAACACAGACACACACAGAGGAAAGATCACATGAAGACAGAGGGAGAAGGTGGCCATCTACAAGCCAAAGAGAGAGGCCCTCAGAAGAAATCAACTCTGCTGATTTCTTCATCTTGGATTTCTAGTCTCTAGAACTGTGAGGAAATACATTTCTATTATATAAGCTGCCCATCTGTGATGCATCCTTATGTCAGCCCAAGAAAATTAACACAACATCTATATCATTATTTGATCCATTAACTTGGCCAATGACCCCTTGTTCTCTAGGCATAGTAAAAATCTAACATGTTTTCCTCTTGGTTTGGGGTTTTTGTCTCTTTTTTCAATTTCCCTGATCTGAATGGCACAAGTTAAACATCATTCCTCCTGATCGTCTGCCCTTCTTTCAATGTTTCCAATCATATCTATCACCTTGGGGCTCTTTTGCAGATGCTCCCCTTCAATCATTCCACTCCAAACCGATTCACTGTATATACTTCTTTAAATTTAAGCTTCCTCTATAAAAAATGCCCTTGGAATTAAAACAAAACAAAAAAAAAAAACTATTTGGCTCCTCCTAATTTCTACATCAATAATCAGTCTTCCTCCTTCAATTTGTATTCTACTTCCTTTTCTAGAAATAGCCTAATTTACTTTTGAAAATCATATATTCCCCCATTCAAGATAGCCAAATAGGAACAGCTCTGGTCTGCAGCTCCCAGCATGACTGATGCAGAAGATGGGTGATTTCTGCATTTTCAACTGAGGTAACTGGTTCATCTCATTGAGACTTGTTGGAAAGTGGGTACAGCCCATGGAGGGTGAGCCAAAGCAGGACAGGGCATCACCTCACCTAGGAAGCACAAGGGGTCGGGGGATTTCCCTTTCCTAGCCAAGGGAAGCCAAGACAGACTGCACTGGGAAAATCAGAACACTGCCACCTAAACACTGCACTTTTCCAATGGTCTTAGCAAACGGCACACCAGGAGATTATATCCCACACCTGGCTCAGTGGGTTCCATGCCATGGAGCCTTGCTCACTGCTAGTCCAAGATGGAACAGCGAGGTGGCAAGCCTGGCTGGAGGAGGGGCATCCGCCATTGCTGAGGCTTGAGTAGGTAAACAAAGCAGCTAGGAAGCTCAAGCTGGGTGAAGCCCACCTCAGCACAAGGAGGCCTGCCTGCCTCTGTAGACTCCACCTCTAGGGGCAGGGCATAGCTGAACAAAGGCAGCAGAAACTTCTACAGACTTAAATGTCCCTGTCTGACAGCTCTGAAGACAGCAATGGTTCTCCCAGCACTGTGTTTGAGCTCTGAGAATGGACAGACCGCCTCCTCAAGTGGGTCCCTGACCCCAGTGTAGCCTAGCTTGGAGACATCTCCCAGTAGGGGCTGACTGACACCTCATACAGCCGGGTGCCCATCTGACACGAAGCTTCCAGAAGAAGGATCGGGCAGCAATATTTACCGTTCTGCAATATTTGCTTTCCTGCAGCCTCCACTGGTGATACCCAGGCAAACAGGGTCTGGAGTGGACCTCCAGCAAAGTCCAACAGATCTGCAGCTGAGGTACCTGACTGTTAGAAGGAAAACTAACAAACAGAAAAGAGTAACATGAACATCAACAAAAAGGACATCCACACCAAAACCCCATCTGTAGATCACCATCATCAAAGACCAAACGTAGATAAAATCACAAAGATGGGGAGAAGCCAGAGCAGAAAAGATGAAAATTCTAAAAACCAGAGTGCCCCTTCTCCTCCAAAGGATCGCAGCTACTCACCAGCAATGGAACAAAGAAGGACGGAGAATGACTTTGATGAGTTGACAGAAATAGGCTTCAGAAAGTCGGTAATAACAAACTTCTCCAAGCTAAAGGAGGATGTTCAAACCCATCATAAGGAAGCTACAAACCGTGAAAAAAGATTAGATGAATGGCTAACTAGAATAAACAGTGTAGAGAAGACCTTAAATGACCTGATGGAGCTAAAAGCCATGGCATGAGAACTACACGACGCATTCACAAGCTGCAGTAGCCGATTCAATCAAGTGGAAGAAAGTGTATCAATGATCGAAGATCAAATAAATTAAATGAAGCGAGAAGAGAAGTTTAGGGAAAAAAAAAAAAAAAGAGTAAAAAGAAATGAACAAAGCCTCCAAGAAATATGGGACTATGTGAAAAGACCCAAATCTATGTCTGATTAGTGTACCTGAAAGTGACAGGGAGAATGGAACCAAGCTGGAAAACACTCTTCAGGTTATTATCCAGGAGAACTTCCCCAACCCAGCAAGGGAGGCCAACATTCAAATTCAGGAAATACAGAGAACACCACAAAGATACTACTGGAGAAGAGCAACTCCAAGACACATACTTGTCAGATTCACCAAAGTTGAAATGAAGGAGAAAATGTTAAGGGCAGCCAGAGAGAAAGGTTGGGTTACCCACAAAGGGAAGCCCATCAGACTCACAGCAGATCTCTCGGCAGAAACCCTACAAGCCAGAAGAGAGTGGGGGCCAATATTCAACATTCTTAAAGAATTTTCAAACCAGAATTTCATATCCAGCCAAACTAAGTTTCATAAGTGAAGGAGAAATAAAATCCTTTACAGACAAGGAAATGCTGAGAGATTTTGTCACCACCAGGCCTGCCTTACAAGAGCTCCAGAAAGAAGCACTAAACATAGAAAGGAACAACCAGTACCAGCCACTGCAAAAACATGCCAAATTGTAAAGACCATCGATGCTAGGAAGAAACTGCATCCACTAATGGGCAAAATAACCAGTTAACACCATAATGACAGAATCAAATTCACACATAACAATAATTAACCTTAAATGTAAATGAGCTAAATGCCCCTATTAAAAGACACAGACTAGCAAACTGGATAAAGAGTCAAGAGCCATCAGTGTGCTGTATTCAGGAGACCCATTTCACATTCAGAGACACACATAGGTTCAAAATAAAGGGATGGAAGAAGATCTACCAAGCAAATGGAAAACAAAAAAAGAAAAAGCAGGGGTTGCACTCCTAGTCTCTGATAAAACAGACTTTAAGCCAACAAAGATCAAAAGAGACAAAGAAGACCATTACAAAATGGCAAGGGAATCAATTCAACAAAAAGAGCTAACTATCCTAAATATATATGCACCCAGTACAGGAGCACCCAGATTCATAAAGCAAGTCCTGAGAGACCTAAAAAGAGACTTAGACTAACACACAATAATAATGGGAGACTTTAACACTCCACTGTCAATATTAGACAGATCAACGAGACTGAAGGTTAACAAGGATATCCAGGAATTGAACTCAGCTCTGCACCAAGCAGACCTAATAGACATCTACAGAACTCTCCACCCCAAATCAACAGAATATACGTTCTCCTCAGCACCACATCGCACTTATTCCAAAATTGACCACATAGTTGGAAGTAAAGCATTCTTCCGCAAATGTAAAAGGACAGAAGTCACAACAAACTGTCTCTCAGACCACAGTGCAAACAAATTAGAACTCAGGATTCAGAAACTCACTCAAAACCACACAACTACATGGAAACTGAACAACATGCTCCTGAATGACTACTGGGAACATAACAAAATGAAGGCAAAAATAAAGATGTTCTTTGAAACCAATGAGAACAAAGACACACATACCAGAATCTCTGGGACACATTTAAAGCAGTGTATAGAGGGAAATTTATAGTACTAAATGCCCACAAGAGAAAGCAGGAAAGATTTAAAATTGACACCCTAACATCACAATTAAAAGAACTAGAGAAGCAAGAGCAAACACATTCAAAAGCTAGCAGAAGGCAAGAAATAACTAAGATCAGAGCTGAACTGAAGAAGATAGAGACACAAAAAACCCTTCAAAAAATCAATGATTCCAGGAGCTGGTTTTTTTGAAAAGATCAACAAAATTGATAGACTGCTAGCAAGACTAGTAAGAAAAGAAAGAAGAATCAAATACATGCAATAAAAAATGATAAAGAGGATGTCACCACTGATCCCACAGAAATACAAACTACCATCAGAGAATACTATAAACACCTCTATGAATATAAACTAGAAAATCTAAAAGAAATGGATAAATTCCTGGACACATACAGCTTCCCAAGACTAAACCAGGAAGAAGTTGAATCCCTGAGTAGACCAATAACAAGCTCTGAAATTCAGGCAATAATTAATAGCCTCCCAAACAAAAAAAGTCCAGGACCAGACGGACAGCCAACTTCAGCCAGAGGTACAAAGAGGAGCTGATACCATTCCTTCTGACACTATTCTAATCAATAGAAAAAGAGGGAATCCTCCCTAACTCATTTTATGAAGCCAGTATTATCCTGATACCAAAGCCTGGCAGAGACACAACAAAAAAAGAGAATTTTAGACCAATATCCCTAATGAACATCGATGCAAAAATCCTCAATAAAATACTGGCAAATCAATCCAGTACCACATCAAAAAGCTTATCCAGCAAGATCAAGTTGGCTTCGTCCCTGGGATGCAAGGCTGGTTCAACACATGCAAATCGATAAACGTAATCCATCACATAAACAGAACCAAAACAAAAACCACATGATTATCTCCATAGATGCAGAAAAGGCCTTTGACAAAATTCAACAGCCCTTCATGCTAAAAACTCTCAATAAATGAGGCATTGATGGAACGTATCTCAAAATAATAAGAGCTATTTATGACAAACCCACAGCTAGTATCATACTGAATGGGCAAAAACTGGAAGCATTCCCTTTGAAAATCGGGACAAGACAGGGATACCCTCTCTCACCACTCCTATTCAACATAGTGTTGGAAGTTCTGGCCAGGGCAATCAGGCAAGATAAAGAAATAAAGGGTAATCAATTAGGAAAAGAGGTAGTCAAATTGTCTCTGTTTGCAGATGACATGACTGTGTATTTAGAAAACCCCATTGTCTCAGCCCAAAATCTCCTTAAGCTGATAAGCAACTTCAACAAAGTCTCAGGATACAAAATCAATGTGCAAAAATCACAAGCATTCTTACACACCAATAACAGACAAACAGCCAAATCATGAGTGAAGTCCCATTCACAATTGCTACAAAGGGAATAAAACACCTAGGAATCCAACTTACAAGGGATGTGAAGGATCTCTTAAAGGAGAACTACAAACCACTGCTCAACAAAATAAAAGAGGACATAAACAAATGGAAGAACATTCCATGCTCATGGATAGGAAGAATCAATATCATGAAAATGGCCATACTGCCCAAGGTAATTTATAAATTCAATGCCATCCTCATCAAGCTACCAATGACTTTCTTCACCGAATTGGAAAAAACTACTTTAAAATTAATATGGAACCAAAAAAAGAGCCCCCAAAAAAAAGCAATCCTAAGCAAAAAAAGCAAAAAGAAGAAAGCTGGAGGCATTATGCTACCTGACTTCAAACTATACTACAATGCTATAACCAAAACAGCATGGTACTGGTACCAAAACAGCAAGGTACTGGTACCAAAACAGATATATAGATCAATGGAACAGAACAGAGGCCTCAGAAATAACACCACACATCCACAACCATCTGATCTTTGACAAACCTGAGAAAGACAAGAAAGAGGGAAAGGATTTCCTATTTAATAAATGGTGCTGGGAAAACTGGCTAGCCATATGTAAAAAGATGAAACTGGATCCCTTCATTACACCTTATTAAAAAATTAATTCAGGATGGATTAAGACTTAAATGGTAGACATAAAACCATAAAAACCCTAGAAAAAAAACCTAGGCAATACCATTCAAGACATAGGCATGGGCAAGGGCTTCATGACTAAAACACAAAAAGCAATGGCGACAGAAGCCAAAATAGACAAATGGGATCTAATTAAACTAAACAGCTTCTGCACAGCAAAACAAACTACCATCAGAGTGAACAGGCAACTAACAGAATGGGAGAAAATTTTTGCAATCTACCCATCTAACAAAGGGCTAATATCCAGAATCTACAAAGAACTTAAACAAATTTATAAGAAAAAATCAAACAACCCCATCAAAAAGTGGGCAAATGATTTGAACAGACACTTCTCAAAAGAAGACATTTATACAGCCAACAGATACATGAAAAAATGCTCATCATCACTCACCATCAGAGAAATGCAAGTCAAAACCACAATCAGATACCATCTCACACCAGTTAGAATGGCGATTAAAAAGTCAGGAAACAACAGCTGCTGGAGAGGTTGTGGAGAAATAGGAATGCTTTTACACTATTGGTGGGAGTGTAAATTAGTTCAACCATTGTGGAAGACAGTGTGGTGACTTCTCAAGGATCTAGAACTAGAAATACCTTTGACCCAACCATCCCATTACTGGGTATATACTCAAAGGATTATAAATCATACTAGTATAAAGACACATGCACACATATGTTTACTGTAGCACTATTCACAATAGCAAAGACTTTGAACAACCCAAATGTCCACCAATGATAGACTGGATTAAGAAAATGTGACACATATACACCATGGAATACTATGCAGCCATAGAAAAGGATGAGTTCCTGTCCTTTGTAGCAACATGGATGAAGCTGGAAATCATCATTCTGAGCAAACTATCGCAAGGACAGAAAACCAAACACTGCATGTTCTCACTCATAGGTGGGAACTGAACAATGAGAACACTGGGACACAGGGCGAGGAACACCACACACTGGGGCCTGTCGTGGAGTTGGGGCATGGGGGAGGGATAGCTTTAGGAGAAATACCTAATGTAAATGATGAGTTAATGGGTGCAGCAAACCAACATTGTACATGTATACATATGTAACAAACCTGCACATTGTGCACATTTACCATAGAACTTAAAGTATAATTTTAAAAAAAAAGAAAGAAAGTCAGATATTAAAAATATGTATTTCTTATGCTGGAAATTCTATGGTCTTTCCTTAGGAAATCAAGAAAAAATTTCCTGAACTATCACATGTAGATTTTATTTAGCTAAAAATTACTTTTAAGTGTTTATAGAAATGGAAATAATTTTGGTTTAGACTGTATTCAAGTCAACTCTAACCTGCTAAGATACTAATATTTAAGATATCCCCAGAAGAGTCAAACCAGTTGGGTCATGCTTAAGACCAGTTAGGTCTATTCTCACAACTACATTATAAAAAAATTAATACCTGAAATAAAGGAAAAGTTCAAAAAGTTAAAAAGCAAGTAAACAAATAAACAAAACAAAACTTTCAATACACAGCCATACATTTAAAATACACACATTTCAAAGGTATTTTAAATTACTAAAGAGAAAGTGTTATGCTTGCAATATCACATTTTGTATCATAGAGTCTATTTGCTTCTGCTAGCAAGACTTTTACTAAAAGCAGGCACTAAATACTAATTTTAACAATATAAAACAATTGTTTTCATCTTTATATAGGACAAATATTAACTGTTCACACACAACTCTGTTTCTGTCAATATAATTATAAGCAATTATGTCAATTAATGAGAACAATATTATGTTTTCACTAGATTGAAACAAAACTTTTAAACAGAATGGGTTCACTTTATTGACAGAATTTCCAAAAGAAAACAAAGTTTATACAAAGCCAATAATAAATTAATACCCTTCAAATATACGTCATAAGATTATGAAAACCATAATACCTATTTTTCTGGATTGTTCAGTCAGATAATATAAGAACAATAAATATTAGAACATGTTATTATAATTTTTAACCAATTTTTATCTTTAGACTTAAAAGACTAGACAAAGACAAAAGGAAATAAATGCAGATGATTACAGTTTACTAGTCTGGAACATATTCTATTGTTGAAAGATGAAGAAAAGTACTATGAAAATCAGAGAAATAACTGGTCTATCAGTCTGGATTTTATTTTTCATTTGCAAGAATCAAGAAACTCAAAGTAAATAGGCTTAAACAATTTTTTAAGGGAAGAGAAAGATGCATTGGCTCATATCAAGGAGCAGATTTATATTCACACACAGCCTAATCCAGGACTGAAATATAACCAGAATCCTCCTTAACTTTTCTTCCTCTGGGTTGCTTAATTTTTAGGCTTCACATGGTAGCCCCTGAGAAATGCTAGACTCTCCCTCGAATCTTTAATACCTATAAACCTCAATAATCACATCACTAAGCTCAAAGGAGAAAAGAGAATATTCACCCCAACATTCCCACCAAAATCCTCCGGAGGTTTATTCTAATTGGACCGGCTTAGGTCACATGCCCTAAATGATACACTCCAAATGGCTTGAGCTAACTGAGTTTCACCTCTGGAGCTAGGTGTGAGGTCAACCCATTAGGGAATGTTGCCAGGAAAAGGGGAGTATGGATATTGGCCAGCAAACCACCACTATAACAGAGTATGGCAAATCCCCAAATGCTGAACACATTTTTTCAGTATCAGCTTCTGCTTTTCAAGCCAACTTTTAAAAATAATGTTAAAGAAACTTGCTTACCTTGATTGTATTGATTTTCAATAGCTGCATTACAAAAAAACTTAGAGACTTAACACCCAGATGGAAGGGAGCCATGAGACAAGGACCTGAGACTGGCCTCTAGTGGCTGAGAGTGGTCCCCAGTTGACAATCACCAAGAAAATCAAGACAACCACCATAAGAAACTGAATTATGACAAAACAAAATGAGCTTGGAAGTGGACCCCAATCTCTCAGTGGTAATGTAGCCCAGACAACACATTGATTTTAGCTTTTTTCACATTCATTACCACCAGTATAGCTTAACTGAGCCCTCTACTTTGGGTGTCACAAAGCTAAAATGATACATGTGTGTATATAGTGTGTATGTATGTATATATACCCACACACATATATATAGCTTTTAAGAAGTATGGGATGAGAATAGGCTGAAAGAAATGGAGGCGGCTTTTGTTTTCTTAATAAATCCATTTGTTTTCTGAAACTACCACAAAAAAAGAAGTCTGTGGCACAAGGGAAATAGTCTAAAATTTTAAATTGCATGAAAAATAGAAAAGTAGAACCAAAGAGATAAAACCGGATGTTATGGTTCTTGTTTTGGTTGGCTTTTTGGGTTTTGGTTGGCTTTCTGGTTTTTGTTTTGCTTTGCTTTGTTGTTTAGCAAGTCAAGTGACAAATCTGGAACCTTAAATCAAAATTGTTTTTAAGGGGAAGGAAAGTTTATTTTTCAGAAAGGAGAATACAATTATATTATAATTAAATTTGGAGCATAAGTCGAGCTCATTCTATGCTTTCTTAGAATATAAAGAGGTAAAGCCAAAGAAATCTTCCCTAAAAGCTCCAAATCAAATATTATTTTATGGAAGTTCTAATTATCTTTGATATTTTCTGGTTAAAAGCATGTCTTGTTAAATGTCTCAGCTATACAATATATTTTTAAAACGAAGAGAGAGAATGAGCAGAATGAACTACTTCTAGTCTTTTAAGAAACAAAGCTGCTCTTATATTTTCTCTCTGGGTTGGTGATGTAAAAGTATAGCACTGCCCCCCAGAGGAACAAGGACCTTCTAGAGCAGGCAGCTATTTCACAATCATATAATGTTACACACATGATGTCCTCATTTCAGGTAGATGTTCTTCTTTAGGGCATAGAAGAAAAATAGAAAATTGTTGCAGTGTAAGAAATGCTAAAAACATTTTAAAGACATTTTGGATTTTTTTTCAAGAGGTTACAGATTTGCTAAACTGTTGTTTGGGTGAGCAATTCATTTATAAGCTTTCAAATAATATTTTTGCATTGCAATTATGGAATAAGCATTTGTCTTAGAGAATAGGATGTTTTTAGTCTTTCTTCTTATAATTTTTTTTGCATAGACAGGGGTCTCTCTATGTTGCCCAGGCTAGTCTCAAACTCCTGGCCTCAAGTGATCCTCCCACCTCAGCCTCCCAAAGTTCTAGGATTACAGATGTGAGCCACTGCACCCAGACTAATCTTTCTTAAAATGTGCAGCTTTACATCTACCAGACTTTTCCCACAGTTCTTACAATAGCACTATGTGTAAAATGCATATGATCTTATCTAAAATTATACAGAAAAATGGGAAACAAAATTGACCACATGGGCCGGGCGCGGTGGCTCAAGCCTGTAATCCCAGCACTTTGGGAGGCCGAGATGGGCGGATCAGGAGGTCAGGAGATCGAGACCATCCTGGCGAACACGGTGAAACCCCGTCTCTACTAAAAAAATACAAAAAACTAGCCGGGCGAGGTGGCAGGCGCCTGTAGTCCCAGCTACTAGGGAGGCTGAGGCAGGAGAATGGCGTAAACCCGGGAGGCGGAACTTGCAGTGAGCTGAGATCCCGCCACTGTACTCCAGCCTGGGCGACAGAGCGAGACTCCATCTCAGAAAAAAAAAATTGACCACATGATTTTGCTACTATAGTCAAACTTACTATTAAAACAAGTAAGAAACTGAGAAAATCTAAAACTTCAATGGCTAGATTTGGCAAACCATGTCAAAAATTTCCCCATTACCAGAAGAATTCAGCATACTCACATTGTCTCTGGAGTCAAAATCAGAAACTATAACAAATCATTCAAATGTCTAGGTCTCTGTTTTCAATATAATTAATTGGGTGTTTTCAAATTATTCTCCCCAGAACCAGTCAGGAAGAGTTCTGGGTACTTATCTATGCTTTTCCCAGAGCAATCTTTATTTTGTCTTCCTTTGGGGTTCCATACAAACTTTCCACAGAAGAAATGGTTCTTGGGACTTTAAAAAAGGAAGGAAGGAATGAAAGGAGGGAAGGAGAGACTGAGGAAAAGAGAAGGAAGACGGGAAGGGAGAAGGAAAAGCAGCATGAAAACTGTTGGGGTGGTCTCTTTAAATTCCACTCTTGTATAACTCTATTTCCTTCATTTTTGTCTCTCTAGGGGTGGCAGCAGCAAGGGTCTAGATGGCTCAGGCTAGTTGCTAAAATAAGATATCATACCAAGTACAAACTCAAGCCAGGCACAAAGGGATAAAATCCTGGTAGAGAATTCTATGTATGTTCTTGGTGTGGATTCTACATTGTAGAAAAGACTCTTATAAAAACACACAGTTCATTTGAATATTATAACTAAGAAAAAAAATAAAATACACAGTAGAAGAGCACTTTACAATGGGGGCAAAGCACACTGTATGATAAGAAAGATGTCATCATGTAACATGGCATTTTTCTTCCTCCACACATATCTGCCAGCCAGCTCAAACAGATTTTTATAATTAGACATGTCCGTCTTCCTTCCTGTCTCACCCCAAGTGCCATGGTATATTTACCGAACTACAAATATGTCACAAGATAGCAGGGTGAAACGTTTTATTGAACTATTAAGGAAAATTGCCAACAGAAGTTTCTGTTCTGCCTCTGTTGATTTTCCACAAGCAAAGGATTCAACTACTCTTTAGTACAAGATCTGAAAAGCACAGTATTTTCTACAACTTCAGAATCAACCATACTGTACCATAAAATTTTCAATCAATTGTTTTGAATGCAAAGATTATTTGACCAGGGCATGCAGAATTTTAGGATATAAACTATTTGTACTCATTTAGACATGAAATCCAAACTGGCAGGCTTACCACACAAAACTGGCTTGTTTTCATTCTTGCTCCATGAGGCAGTTACTGTTAACAGTAGGTAGCTAGTCAGGTATGAGCAGGGCAGGAGAGGGCTCCCACACACACACCAAGAGTGTTGGGCGAACATCAGGTGATGGTCAGGCAGTTGTTAACTGTTTCTGTAAAGTAATAATTGGTCACAGCTGGCACCAGGGACCACTGTCTCCTAAAAGATAGAAAACACCTGAGACTGAACAGCAGCTTACCAATAAGACCTCAAGAGTGGGAAGAAGTAAGCAAGATCCCAGAAGTATGTCAACTTAACAAAACCTCATGTCAAGAGGTCAAGCTGTGCACTTGGTTTCTCAAGTCAACCCCTTGGTCCTCTTCCGAGTTGTACTTTCCTTCTTTTCTTTTTCTTTCCTTTCCTTACTGTTCTAAAGCTTTTTAATAAACATTCACTCCTGCTCTGAAACATGCCTCAGTCTCTCCTTCTGCCTTATGTACCCCAGTCGAATTCTTTCTTCTGAGAAGGCAAGAACTGAAGTTGCTGCAGACCTGTATGGATATGCCACCAGTAACTCGGGGTAACTCAGATCTCTGCTACCGCTGACATTACCACATGTGGCAGCACCTCCACAGAAGAAATAAAACTCTTCTTGAATAAGTTTCAGAGTATCTCCTTCACTTTCTCCTGACATTCAGAAGTTGCTTACTACCCTGAAGTTTTGATGAAGAAGCAATTCAGAAGCCTTTCTATTTCCTCACCTCTCCAGTTAAGCCAAATCCCATCATTCCTCCACCTCTTCAGCCTCCATTCTCTCCCATCCTCTCCTCCAGGCCCACCTGGTAGGCCCTAAATCCCTTCTTCCCCTAGCTCAGTCAATGCACATTCATCTACTACAAAATAATCTGCCTTTATATAAGAGGGTTTTAAAACAACTCTCCCAATTAAGAAAATGTCTGATATGACTAAGCTGAAATACATTTAGAATATACATAAAATTAGAAAATAAGACTTTATCCCAGAACTTCTTGCAAAAAAAGAACAGAGATATTTTTAAATTGTTGATCATTTCTGTCACACCCAGCTCTCAATCCAAATCCTATCCATGATTTACTTTCTCTCAAGCTTGGAAGAAATAATAATATTATGTTAACATCTTCAATAAATTATTTTTATAATATAATTATGCTTTTCAAAGATTTCCCTAAATATGATCAAATTCTTTGTGTCTGGCTGCATGGGTGGTAAAGCAATCTATAGAATGAATATTGAGGTTCTGAGAATGTCCAAAGCTTCCTGGAGGAAAATGAGTCTAGCATGGTCTCAATATTTGTTGTATCCTCTTAGAATTCATATGTTGAAACCAAATCTCCATGTGGTGACATTAAGACGTGGAACCTTTGGGAGGTGAATAGGTCATAAAGACTGTGTCCTCATGAATGGGATTAGTGCCCTTACAAAAGAGGCCCAAAGGAGCTTTCTCAGCCCTTTTTGCTTGTGAGGACGCAGCAAGAAGGCATCATTTATGAGGCAGAGAGCGAGACACCAAACCTACCAGCACCTTGGTCTTAGACTTTAAAGCCTTCAGAACTGTGAGCAGTAAATCTCTGTTGTTTATAAATTACCCAAAGGTATTCTTTTACAGCAGCTTGCGTGGACTAAGATAGAGGCCAACTACTGTTCCTTGTTGAGAACCAAAGGTCCCCCAATTATTTATTTTTCTTGTACCATTATAACAATAACTCATATTTATTGTGTATTTACTATGTGCCACATACTGAAAAAGCACTTGTTTACATATTAACCAACTCTAAGAGTATGATTATCACCACCATCTTACAGAGGAGGAAGAGGAACACAAACAGGTTAAGTGATCTGCCTATATTCACTAGCAAATAAGTGGCACAGCCAGGATTTAAACATAGGCAGTCTGGTTCCAGGCCCCAACTATTAATGAATATACTGAGATGCCTCCAAAAAGTCTACTGAGAAGCGGTGGTATGGCTAGACTCTAAGAACACTACAGAGATTTCCCTCTCTTAGCAACATAGCCCTCAGAATTGTATACCACCCAGTGCGTTTTATTTAGAATGACAATAAATACTTTGTTTAAAAAATGAGAAGAGATATAGGTAATGGTTATAATGCTATGGTTAGAAATTCTTTGATTAACAGTGCAAGAGGAGTAGCATTTGAAAGTCATAGATTAGTTCTCTGTGAATATTGTTCACATAAGTTTCAAAACAGAAAAAGCATTATTATATGTGGAACTTGATGAAGAACTCAGTCTTCTCAAAATGAATCTATTTATTCTGCATTTTGTGAAAATCTTTTACATTCCTAACGTAAGTTTTTCCATTCCTAAAAATTCCTTAAAAATTGAAACAGCAGAATAAAATAGCATAAAAAAGAAAAGAAACTTAAGTTGTGGTAAAAGCATAGAAAATATTCTTAATCATCAGAAGAAAAATCTCACCTTAGAAACACAAACAATTTATCATATTGGGGAAATGGTTCACAAATTCGAAGTTGCAATATGAAATGATTCATTCTGTTTGTCTTTAAGAAGGTGTGTGTTTCACGGTGATACTATAAATAATAGATTGAAAGAAAATGGCTCATTTAGTACTACATTGAATAACTAAAATCCACATAAATTAAACTATTTTAAAATAAATGTAACACATCCTTCATAGGAATTTGACTTTAGAAATTACATTATTCTTAAGTCTATCAATTAACAGCAAAGAGATTCCTTTGTGCTGAGCGCCTTGAAAAGTCTGACGTTTTAAGAAAACTTTCTTTTAAAAAAAGTAACAAAATTATTATTTTGTACAAAAGTGCACATTTTTAGAATGAGAAATCACAACAAATTATAGATGTTTAAGAAGCTGAAAAATATAAACATCACAACAATTTAAACAAATAATATTTTCTGTCTGCCAGACAAATCGCAATAATACATTTTTCTTATATTCTTTTGGCTGCATACTCTCTGACCACTTCTGTAAGTATCAATTATTAGAAAATATTATTTTCTAGAATGATAAGAAAGCTAATTTTGTCTTTTTCCCAGCATGTCAATCTTTAAAAAGGACCCCTCACATGCCCTAAAGTTTAAGCTTTATTACTTTTATGGTAAATTCCCCTCTGCTTTGGACTAATGTTATTAAACAGTTTTGAAAAACATATAAACAGAAATGTTTTATTGACACATAATCTTGCTATGATTTTTATTTATTTATTTAAGACAGAGTCTCACTCTGTTGCCCAGGCTGGAGTGCAGTGGCATAATCTCAGCTCACTGCAACCTCCGCCTCCCAGGTTCAAGAGATTCTCCTGCCTCAGCCTCCCACATAGCTGTGATTACAGGAATGAGCCACCAGGCCTGGCTAATTTTTGTATTTTTAGTAGAAACGGGATTTTACCATGTTGGACAGGCTTATCTCAAACTCCCGGCCTCAAGAGATCCACCAGCCTCAAACTGCTGGGATTACAGATGTGAGCCACCACGCCTGGCCTATTATTTTGATTTATAATTGAGATACTTTATTCAACAATTATTTTTAAAGCATATTTCTTCTTGTCTTAAGAACTCAACTCCAGATTAGTTTCTCATACTAAATTATTTCCATTTTCATTTCATGGGTAATTTTAAAAACATATTCTGCAATAACACAGTTCTTTGCAATTTCTGCAGAAAAGGTACCTACCATATACTGTGTTGTTTTCCATTAATGGTTACCAGTGAAAATACATAAGGAAATGTATCCAAATTTCATACTTTCTCTAAGCATTGAGGTCCTCACAGGTCTTTCAGTTACATGATAAACCTAAAAGAAATTTCATCATCTGTGTGTGATTCCTACCCAGAGATAAAGTATTACATGCAGATTTGTTTAGAGCTCTTGAAAATGCTGTCATCAGTTTAATTTTAGATTTATGTTATTTGTGTTTGTATTATTTAATTTTACATCTATTTTATTTACATTCAGTAAATATAGCTACCAATCTTCCCTCCAAATAACTCACCCTGTCCCATTTTTAATTATATATAACAACTATACATAAACATGTCAAAGACAAAAACTATGAAATTTAATTATCATTGAAAATGTCATCTGAAATCCTAATTTCTCAGTTTTAATGGTAGACTAAAAGAACCCATCCATCCCCAGATGTCTATCAAAGGAACACTTATTCCCTTTAATCTGTGCCCATCAGAAAAATATAAAAAACAT
Organism: Papio anubis; assembly: GCF_008728515.1. Lineage (NCBI taxonomy): Eukaryota > Metazoa > Chordata > Mammalia > Primates > Cercopithecidae > Papio > Papio anubis. The sequence continues at coordinate 90,167,599 of NC_044980.1, read as the reverse complement.
CCAAAAGAAAAACAATTAAGTACCACTTGAATAAAGCTCAGATAGCACATTGTTTTTATATAATGGTTAAAGTTATTATTATTTTTTTTTTTTTTTTTACTTATTTTTTTTTTTTTGAGACAGTCTCACTCTGTCGCCCAGGTTGGAGTGCAGTGGCAAGATCTCGGCTCACTGCAAGCTCTGCCTCCTGAGTTCGTGCCACTCTCCTGCCTCAGCCTCCAGAGTAGCTGGGACTACAGTCATCCGCCACCACACCTGGCTAATTTTTTTGTATTTTTAGTAGACACGGGGTTTCACCGTGTTAGTGAGGAAGGCCTCGATCTCCTGACCTCGTGATCCACCCACCTCCGCCTCCTAAAGTGCTGGGATTACAGGCGTGAGTCACCGCGCCCGGTCAGTTAAAGTTATTATCTATCTATCTACTTTGAAATTTGCAATAATACCTAGAATAATATTTGAAGAAAAAAGATCTGACGTAACTGACAGCCAACTAAAGTTTCCCTCAATATGATTTTTTTAAATGTTCTGATCAACAAGAACAACTAAACATAAGTTTTGGCTTAGTAATTAAAGCATTACTTGAACAAACTGAGGAAATGCAGGAGTGAATCAAAATTATATTTAAAACCAAAATATTTTATATAATTATAAAAGAAATAAAATTAGGATTATTCAGTTAAATTTCAAGAAAATCATAATAATAAGATACAAGAATGTTGTGGGGTTTTTGCACAGCATTCCAATAATGTTCCTCATTACTTTTGCATTTCTACACATTTATTGCATATTTAATACTTAACTTTTTAGTTATACTAAGCAAAGTAAATGACTGCGGTATTCATTTATTTACTGTGTGGTTAATGTAATGAATAAAATGTGCTCTATGTGCAAAAAACCAGATTCAAATATTTAATCAGTAGTTGCCAAAACTATTTAAAGTTCCTTTTCTCAAAAACTATGTCAGTTGTGTGGAACTTTTATAAAAATGGAAATTTTGTGTTCATTAGTTTTCATTACTAATGTAATTTTAAATTGTAAGACTAAAGCAACTGGCAACTACAGCCAAATTCACAAGTCACGTTTATCAGTCCACAAATATTGACATTATGGCTCTATCTCACTTGACTTGTGAAATTCTACTATTCCTGATTTCCAAGGTACCATGATAGGCTTATAAAAACTTTCCTGACACATTTGTCCTTAACATGTAAAAAATCAAATGAGTTGCACTTTACTGTCAGATCAACAGCACAATTTAGGTTTCTTGGTAAAGACTGGAGATATTTTTCCCAGAAAAGCCCTAAATACAAAATAGACCATTCATATTGTCCATAATGGTATCTAGTTTTTATATTTACCATAAATCAATGTACACAGGCTTGGTCTATAAATATGACCCCAATGTTTTCTAAGTCTAACATATCCTCATAAAATTCTGAGATCCTACAGTTTTGCTCTAACATTAAGATCTCAATTTCTTATACTATGTGAATTTACATTTTTACATTACATTTTTTGGGTACATTACATTTAAATTTCTAGTAGAGTAAATACTCTTTATTTGCAACTTTGGAAAGTACTAGGAATAAATGAATTTTAGAAAGCACACATCATAAAATAGAAAATTCGCATAATATGAATACCCTGTTACAAAATGCAGCCCAAGAACAAAGCGTTTTCCAGAAAGCACTCTAATTTTACCATTCCCTTCTTACTTATTTCTCCTGTCTCCACAGGATGTACACAGGTAACAAAGAAAAGACAGTCAACATCTCTGTTCCACTAATATATCTTTACTTTCAATAGTATATGTGGTAGAGAGACCATTCTACCATTCTATCCTCCACCTTGTAAGTGGATGATTACAAGAATCTGAGGAATGTGGCCAAAGTCTCAAATTTATCCCCATATGTTCCTCAGTAATATCCCAAGCCAGAACAGCTCTGCCTTGCCTATAGTTCCTATAAGAGAACTGTTACCTTAAAATTAACCTAACCTGTAATTTTAGGGAAGAAAATCAGTAACCTAATCTATTCAGGATAAAATAAGTTAATAAAACAATTAGAACTCAATGAGTTTCAGTGACGACTAGAGATATTTAATTATTGAAATACCATGACTACATCTAATACTTCATGGTTTGTCGTATTTTTGCTTATCATTTGCTCTGCATGACCAGCCTATGAGACTGGGAGGTCAAAGTTTACCACAGCTTACCAATAAGGAAACTGAGGGTCAGAGAATTTAAGCCATTTGCTTAAGTCATATGGGTAGTAACAGAAGAGAGGTAGAAGCGAAGCCTGTTAATGATGCTTTCAGAACTATTTCTATCACTGGTAAATCCATTTCTTTAGATTTAATTTCACAAGATACTTACTAGTAAACACCTTTTCAAAAAAGCACCTATTATATGGTTTCACTACGCTCAAAACAATGCTTAAATCCTTTACTGTTTCCTTATCAAAACATGGCCAGACGTGGTGGCTCACACCTATAATCCAATGCTTTTGGAGGCCGGAGCAGGAAGATCACTTGATGCCAGGAGTTTAAGACCACCCTGGGCAACATAATAAGATCCCATCTCTACAAAATCGAAAAATTAGCTGGGCCTGGTGGTGCATGCTTTTAGTCCCAGCTACTTGAGAGGCTGAGGCAGGCGGATCCCTTGAGCCTAGGTGTTGCAGGCTGCAGTGAACTGTGATTAGGCCACTGCACTCCAGCCTGGGTGACAGAGAGAAAGATTAAATAAAGATAAAGGAAAAGGAAAAAAGAAAGCACCATCTGATGAATGCCCCTAAGATTTTTGAGATTTCACTTATAGTATTTCCAGTATATATATTTTTATTTTATAAGTTAAGAAAAGCTGTAAAGGAATGATTTGGTCTTCTCTGGATGTTGCCAATGTCCTATTTTACTACTAAACATGCTGGTGCTACATACGAGGGTAGAACAAGTGGTGTGTTATTATAAAATGAACGTAGACTGTAATTTTGAACCTGAACTAGGAAACTCTGTACAGTAATACCAAATCAGTAACAATGAGAAATTTATTTAGGATTTTCCCTTATAGTTTGAAACCTGAAGATAATAACATCTATTTTTCCAAACCCTATAAATATAACCAATCAGACAAATGTTGGTAGTTACCAGCCAACCTCCACAAGTAAAGGTATTTCATCTTCTGAATAAGTCTAAATAGGAAAAAAATACATTTTTGAAATAAAGTATACCTATCAAAAGCTGTTGGTCTATTTGTTGAGGAAACTGAGAAAAATATAAGGAGAAAGAAAATCTGTACAAATAAAAAAAGAAGAAAATCTACTCTCTTCCTCCCTCCATCCTCAACCCTTTATAATCTGATTTCTACTCACAAGACTAAAAGAATATTCTCTGCATAAAACAAATGACATTATTTGGTAGCTTGTTTTCATTCTGTTCCATTTGACCTCTCAGCAGCATGTGATCTGCATATACTTTCTCTATTTCTTAACACTATCCCCTTAGCGTCCAGAACAATTCTCTTTCCACACTGCATTCTCTGGTGTATTCTTTCTTTCTATTCACTAGCTTAAATGTCCATGTTACCTGGAAAGGATCAAACTTTATAAGAGACTCTGAGTCCCAGAATCAAGCTCAAGAATATTTACAGGAGTAAAAAAAAAAAAAAAAAAAAAATACACAGCATCCAACAAACTAAAATCACCATGTCTGGCATCTAATCAAAAATTAGTAGGCATGCAAATAAGCAGAAAAGTAAAAGCCATAAAGAGGGGGAAAAGTCAGTCATTGAAACCAACCTAGAAATGACACAGATGACAGAATTGAGACAAACACATTAAAGCAGTTACTATTACCATATTCCATATATAAGAAAGCAAGAGGAAAAATTGAATATGTTTTACATAGACATAAAAGACATACCAACAACCCAAATCAAAGTTCTATATGTGAAAACTACATTTGTCTGAAATGAAAGATATGCTAGATAAGACTAAAAGTATATTATATGCTGCAAAAGAAAGTATTAGCGAGCCTGAAGTCATAGCAGTCTCCAAAGTAAAACACAAAGAGAAAAAAGACTGAAAATCAGTGAAGTTATCAGTAAAATGTGCATCAACTTCAAGTTGCCTAATAGATGTGTAATTAAAGTCCCTAAAACAAGAAGAGACTGGGGAAGATGAAAAAAATATTTGAAGAAGTAAAGGCTAAAAATTTTCCAAATTTCATGAAATCTATAAACTCATAGATCTAAGAAGCTTAACAAATTCCAGCCAAAAAATAAAAATAAATAAACTATACTCAAGCATATTGTCATCAAATTGCTTAAGACCAATCATAAAAAGAAAATCTTTGAGCCATCTAGAAGTGTAAGTTTTTAAAAAATAATAATAAAATACCTTTTCTCATGCTCATGTTTCCTGAAACCAATCTAGAGTCCTACTGCTATAGCCCTTCCAATTGGGACTGACATTTTACCTTTAAATTAAAAATCCATTTGTATATGTGTTTCAGAAGTGGGACTGCGAGTATGGTGAAGCAAGAGAAGCTTCTCTGGCAAAACATTTATTTTATTTTATTTTATTTCATTTCATTTCATTTCATTTTAGAGACAGGGTCTCACTCTGTCGCTTAGACTGGAGTGCAGTGGTATAATCATAGTTCACTGCAGCCTCAACCTCCTGGGTTCAAGCAACCCTCCCACCTCATCCTCTCTAGTAACTAGGACTACAAGTATGAACCAACTACACATGGCTAATTTTTTCCTTTTCTGAGACAGGTTCTCGCTATGTTGCCCAGGCTGATCTTGACCTCCTCAATCCTCCTGCCTCAGCTTCCTAAGTAGCTCTATGGCACAAAGTTTAAGGAGGCACTTGCCTTACCCTGAGAAAGAGTGTCTCCTTAAATTTTACTGTAGAAGCCTCTCTTGCCCCACCCTCGTCTTTGCTTTGTTCTGCAGCAATCATCAGAATATCCCTTTTGATGAGTTTTGCTGACAAATATTAGAGTATCATAAAGAACTAACTATTCCTGGAAATTGTCTTGTATCCTAGAATCTGTTTTTTAAAAAAATTAAATTCCTCTCATTTAAAAACAAACATAAATTCAGCACTTTTTAAATGTCAGACACTTTTGAGTTTCCAGAGAATACAACAAAATACAAGAGCCTTACCTCAAAATACTCATGTCTAGGAAACAAGACTACAAAGTGAACACTTATTTAAAATGATAAGTTTTGAAGGGAGGTATGGACTAGATGCTGTGGGGGCATTAGGAAGAGAGGGCCTAAAACTGGCCCTGAGAAGAGGGTTACATGTAAAGGCTTTCCAGGGAGAATTTTCCCTCTATGGTAGCAGATGCAAATTCATGACTGCTGAGCAAATATAAGAAAAAAAATGATAGTGCATGTACAATGATAAATGGTAATTAATACTACATGTCAGTGACCAGGGAGGAGAGGGAAAGGTGAGAGCTATTGCAAACTAGAGTATGGCCCAAAGAGCACCATCACTCAATTCAGCTGATCATTGCTATGTGGAAAAAAAGGTTCACTATGGTCAGATATTCCAATTTTCCAGAGGTTGGCTATCTGAATTTTTGTGTGAAAACTATCAACTGTTAAATACTTGCCATTAATCCATACTTTTAAAAAACACCATGCAGGCCAAACAAAATATAACTGTAGGCCAGATTCAGAACACCAACTGGCTATTTAAAATATTTACTCTATAGTTCTCTGACCTCTGGAGAAATTTAGGAATTCAGGATCCAAGCATTAAGATGAATACACTTCTCAAAACCACTGAGATAGCATTTCTTTGTTTGACAGTATTTCTTCTTACCCCTTGACTTTCACAAGTTTAAGACCCTTGATGCGCATGCAGGAGATATCTTTCATCTCCCCTTACATGGTTTTTCTCCTTATTATCATGTGGTTCTTAAGCAACATTAAGCTGGAAGTCCTTTCAATCTTAAATTTAGAAGAGCAAAGAGTTTCTAAACACTCTATTAGAAACATCCCATCAGAACTGTGTACCTAGATAATGTCAAAGTCCAAATACTCTTTTCTTGAAAACGGTCCAGGGAGTCCAAATGCTCAAAGTATCCCAGTATTAACATCTACATTTTATTAATATCTTTATTAAAAAGTCAAATCTATAAAATAAATGAAACTTTGAAAGGATTATCATTATGCAAACACAAGGAGAAAAAAAAAGGAGCCAAAAATCTCAGTTATTCAAGAACTGATGAAATGCCTTTGTTCTTCCTATTACTTATCTGTCATTCACAAGAAATAAAACAGGTGTGGTATTTATGAAGTAAACACCAAGCTATCCTAAAAATAGGGATATCATTTAGTACATTACAACTTGGGATATTGCATTGTAATGGAAATTTAAAATTTGTTATTAGATACTGTACTTCATTATTAATTTTCTCTATTACCCAGAATTCATCTATGCATGACTTTATCACAATCCAATAAAAATGAAAATATTGACCTTAAAGAAGTTTACTAAATAAATTAAATGATAAAAATTAGACATGTTCAAAATCAAGTTATTAATAAAATAATATATCACAAATAGTTTAAACAGAGCAATGTGCAAATGGCCTAAAGATGACCAGCATGTGCATTTTTTGCTCAGTCTTGTATTTGAGAACTCAAGATCGTTTCAGAAATAAATAATATAACCAACTTTGCTGTCATTATAATAAAAGAAAATGTTAAAAACGAATACTCTTGCTGTTCCTTGGATTTTTCTCTCTCTGTTTTTGTTGTTGTTGTTGTTGTTGTTTGTTTGTTTGAGATGGAGTTTCGCTCTTGTTCCCCGGGGTGGAGTGCAATGGTGCGATCTCGGCTCACCGCAACCTCCGCCTCCCGGGTTCAAGCGATTCTCCTGCCTCAGCCTTCCGAGTAGCTGGGATTACAGGCATGCACCACCACGCCTGGCTAATTTTGTATTTTTTCAGTAGAGACGGGGTTTCTCCATGTTGGTCAGGCTGGTCTCAAACTCCCGACCTCAGGTGATCCACCCACCTCAGCCTCCCAGTGGACTTTTCTCTTTAGAATCAGAATGTGTGAAGACTCAAAGTGAGAAGAAAGAATTGTCTGAGTCATTAAATCGTATAACCCTGATGATATCTCTTGATAAAGCAAAATTTAACCTTGTGTTTTAGAAAAAACATGATGAAATCTAAATGTTACGAGAATATCTTCTACTTTCATACTTACAGTCATAATGTGAGGTGGAGGGGAAGTCAGAATTCTAAATCTCTGATAACAACTCTATCTTCCCTAGTAGACTACAAGCTGCTTTAGGGCAGGACCCATGTCTATTTTACGTATCGTTGCATACCCAGGACATGGTTAGGTATACAACAAGCATTTTAATAAATACTCAAAATAAATAGGTACATTGTTTGCTAATAATATGCCATACACTTAGCTAAATATTTTATTCAGTATGGTCACAAAATGGTATTTCTGATTAATTAAATAATATTGCTAATGGAGTTATTCTCATTCAATTAGAAACAGCCTTTAAAAAAAAAAAAAAACAGACTGAATTTGGACTGACTTGAGTTTCTTAGATCTGCCATTTACTTTTACTTAGCCTCTCTAAGCTTCAGTTTCCTCATCTATAAAACTGCCTGAGTAACACTGCCTATCTCATTAAAGATGGCAAGAGGACTCATAGAAAGCACATGTGAAGAACGTGGCATAGCATATGGTCAAAAGTGGTAGTTATTATCATTTTGAATAGACAATAATTTTTTACATAACTAAACTATAAAATGAATACCAGGCCAGGAGCGGTGGCTTACACCTGTAATTCCAGCACTTTGGGAGGCAAGGAGATCAAGACCATCTTGGCTAACATGGTGAAACCCCATCTCTACTAAAAATAGAAAATAATTAGCCAGGTGTGGTGGTGGATGCCTGTAGTCCCAGCTACTCAGGAGACTGAGGCAGGAGAATGGCGTGAACCCAGGAGGCAGAGCTTGCAGTGAGCTGAGATCATACCACTGCACTCCAGCCTGGGCAACAGAGTAAGGCTCCGACTCAAAAAAAAAAAAAACACCAAACAGAGTGGTTTTTTCTTCATTCAGGTCATCCTTCAAGATCTTTCTGAGTTTTTAGTTTGAATTAATAACAACAACAAAACAATAGAAATGACTGTTAGCAGAGACCTAAATCTAGAATTCCCTATAACAAAGATCCTTCTAATGCACTGAAGTACTATACACCAGGCACCTGCATGACAAGCACATGAAACAGACAAAAACTCCTAAAGGAGTTTATAGTTGGCATGGGGTACACAGACAATTAGCAATAAACATAATATATATGTCTTTTCCCATTTGTGCTGCTGTGACAAAATACCTGAGACTGGGTGATTTATAAAGAACAGAAATTTATTTCTCACAGTTCGGGAAGCTGGGAAGTCCAAGATTAAGGCACAGACAGGATCAGTGTCAGGTGAAGTTCAATTCCTCATAGAAGGCGCCATCTAGGTGTTCTTACATAGTGTAAGCCTCTTTTGTAAGGGTATTCCATTCATGTGGGTGTAAGGGTATTCCACTTATGAACTTAATGACTTCCCCAAAGCCCCCAACTCTTAATACCATCACAAGAAGAATTAACTTCCAACATGAAGCTTGGAGGGAACACATTCAAACCATATCAATAAGGTATGCCCACAAATGATAAGTGCTATTAAAAGAGAGAAGACAGACTAAGGGAAGACAGGAAGTACATGGTGGTTGAGATTATAATTTCAAATTGGGTAGTCAAAGTAGGTCTCACTAGGAAAGGGATATTTAGGGGAAGATTTAAAGGAGGCAAAGAACATGACTATATTATTCTAAAAACATATGCATAATCAATCATTTTTAAATGTGTGAATTATTAATTTTCTAAATATTCTAACGAATTATCTAATTATTAATCCTCATTTTTGGTTGGTAGGCTATTTATTGCTGCATCAATTTCAGAACTTGTTATTGGTCTATTCAGGGATTCAACTTCTTCCTGGCTCAGTCTTGGGAGGGTGTATGTGTCCAGGAATTTACCCATTTCGTCTAGATTTTCTAGTTTATTTGCATTGAGGTGTTTATAATATTATCTGATGGTTGTTTGCATTTCTGTGGGGTCAGTGGCAATATCCCCTTTAACATTTTTTATTGTGTGTACTTGATTCTTCTTTCTTTTCTTCTTTATTGGTCTATCTGGCAGCCTATCTATTTTATTAATTTTTTTCAAAAAAAAAAAACGGCTCCTAGATTCATTGACTTTTTGAAGGGCTTTTCATGCCTCTATCTCCTTCAGTTCTGCTCTTATCTCAGTTATTTCTTGTCTTCTGCTATATTTGGGGTTTGTTTGCTCTTGGCTCTCTAGTTCTTTTAGTCGTGATGTTAGGGTATCAATTTGAGATCTTTCTAGCTTTTTGATGTGGGCATTTAGTGCTATAAATGTCCCTCTTAACACTGCTTTAGCCACATCCCAGAGATTCTAGTACATTGTCTCTTTGTTCTTATTGGTTTCAAATAACTTCTTGATTTCTGCCTTAATTTCATTATTTACCCAGGAGTCATTCAGGAGCAGGTTGTTCAATTTCCATGTAGTTGTGTGGTTTTGAGTGAGTTTCTTAATCTTGAGTTCTAATGATTGCACTATGGTCTGAGAGACTGTTATGAATTCAGCTCTTTTGCATTTGCTGAGGAGTGTTTTACTTCCAATTATGTGATCAATTTTAGAGTACATGCCATGTGGTGCTGAGAAGAATGTACATTCTCTTGTTTTCAGGTGGAGAGTTCTGTAGATATCTATCAGGTCCACTTGATCCAGAGCTGAGTTCAAGTCCTGAATATACTTGTTAATTTTCTATCTCAATGATCTGTCTAATATTGACAGTGGGGTGTTGCGTATCCCAATATTATTGTGTGGGAGACTAAGTCTCTTTTTAGGTCTCTAAGAACTTGTTTTATAAATATGAGTGCTCCTGTATTGCATGAATATATATTTAGGACACTTAGCTCTTCACGTTGAATTGATCCCTTTACCATTATGTAATGCCTTTCCTTGTCTTTTTTGATCCTTGTTGGTTTAAAGTCTATTTTATCAGAAACTAGAATTGCAACCCCTGCTTTTTTCTGCTTTCCATTTTCTTGGTAAATTTTCCTCCATCCCTTTATTTTGAGCCTATGTGTGTCTTTGCACATGAGATGGGTCTCTTGAATACAGCACACCAGTGGGTCTTGATTCTTTATCCCAGTTTGCTACCAAAAAAAAGCCCAGGAGTAGACAGATTTACAGCTGAATTCTATCACAGGTACAAAGAGGAACTGGTACCATTTCTTCTGAAATTCTTCCAAGCAACTGAAAAGGAGGAACTTCTCCCTAACTCATTTTAGGAGGCCAGCATCATCCTGATAACAAAACGTGGCAGAGATACAACAACAACAAAAAAAAATACTTGAGGCAAATATCCCTGATGAACATCAGTGGGAAAATCCTCAATAAAATACTGGCAAACCAAATCCAGCAGCACAGCAAAAACTTATACAGCACAATCAAGTCAAATTCCTCCTTGGGATGCAAAGCTGGTTCAACATATGTAAATCAATAAATGTAATTCACCACATAAACAGAACTAAAGAGAAAAACCATGATTATCTCAATAGATGCAGAAAAGGCCTTTGATAAGATTCTATATCCCTTCATGTTGAAAACCCTCAATAAACCAAGTATTGATGGAATATGCCTCAAAATAATAAGAGCCATTTATAACAAGCCCACAGCCAATATTATATAAAATATGCAAAAACTGGAAGCATTCCATTTGAAAACCAGCACAAGACAAGAATGTCCTCTCTCACCACTCCTATTCAACATAGTATTGGAAGTTGTGGCAGTGGCAATCAGGCAAGAGAAAGAAATAAAGGGTATTCAAATAAGAAGAGAGGAAGTCAAATTGTCTTTGTTTCTAGATGACATAATCTACATCTAGAAAATCCCACTGTCTCAGCCCAAAAGCTTCTTAAGTGAATAAGCAACTCCAGCAAAGTCTCATGATACAAAATCAATGTGCAACCATCACAAGCATTCCTATACACCAACAATAGACAAGCAGAAAGCCAAATTGTGAATGAACTCCCATTCACAATTGCTACAAAGAAAATAAAATACCTAGGAATACAGCTAGCAAGTCAAGTGAAGGACCTCCTCAAGAAGAACTACAAACCACTAATCAAGGAAATAAGAGAGGATACAAATGGAAAAACATTCCATGCTCATGGATAGGAAGAATCAATATTGTTAAAATGGCCATATTGCCCAAAGTAATTTATAGATTCAATGGTATTCCCATTAAACTACCATTGACATTCTTCACAGAATCAGAAAAAACTACTTTAAAATTCATATGGAACCAAGAATCCTAAGCAAAAAGAACAAAGCTGGAAGCATCACACTACCTGACCTCAAACTATACTACGAGACTACAGTAACCAAAACAGCATGGTACTGGTACAAAAACAGACACAGAAACCAATGGAACTGAATAGAGACCTCAGAAATAAGACTGCACATCTAGAACCATCTGATCTTTGATAAACCTGACAAAAACAAGGAACAGGGAAAGAATTCCCTATTTAACAAATGGTGCTGGGAAAACCAGCTATCCATATGCAGAAAAATGAAACTGGACACCTTCTTTATACCTTATAAAAAAATTAACTCAAGATGGGTAAAGACTTAAATGTAAAACCCAAAACTATACAAACCCAAGAAGAAAATCCAATGACATTCAGGACATAGGGATGTCAAAACAATTGCAACTAAAGCAAAAATGACAATTGGGATCTAATTAAACTAAAGAGTTTTTGCACAAAAAAAGAAACTATTATCAGAGTGAACAGACAACCTACAGAATAGGAGAAAATTTTTGCAATCTATCCATCTGACAAAGGTCTAATAACCAGAATCCATAAGGAACTTGAACAAATTTACAAGAAAAAAACAACCCCGTTAAAAAGTGGGCAAAGGACACGAACAGACACTTCTCAAAAGAAGACATTTATGTGGCCAACAAACATTAAAAAAAGCTCAACATCACTAACCACTAGAGAAATGCAAATAAAAACTACAATGAGATACCATCTCACATCCGTCAGAATGGTGATTATTAAAAAGTCGAGAAAGAACAGACACTGGTGAGGCTGTGGAGAAATAGGAACATTTTTACACTGTTGGTGGGAATATAAATTAGTTCAACCATTGTGGAAGACAGTGTGGTGATTCCTCAAAGACCTAGAACTAGAAATACCATCTGACCCAGCAATCCCATTACTGGGTATACACCCAAAGAAATATAAATTATTCTATTATAAAGATACATGCACATGTATGTTCACTGCAGCACTATTCACAATAGCAAAGACATGGAATCAACCCAAATGCCTATCAATGATAAAATGGATAAAGAAAATGTAAGTACATATACACCATGGAATACTATGCAGCCATGAAAAGGAAAGAGATCATGTCTTTTGCAGGGATATAGATGGATCTGGAAACCATTATCCTCAGCAAACTAACACAGGAACAGAAAACCAAACACCATATATTCTCACTTATAAGTGGGAGCTGAACAACGAGAACGCATGAACACAGGGAGGAGAACAACATACTCTGGGGCCTGTAGGGGTGGGGGTAATGCGGGAGGGAGAACATCAGGATAAATATGTGATGGTTAACACTGTCAACTTGATTGGATTGAAGGATACAAGGTATTGATCCTGGGTGTGTCTGTGAGATTAACATTTGAGTAAGTGGGCTGGGGGAGACAAACCCACCCTTAATCTGGTGGACACAATCTAATCAGGTGCCAGCGAATATAAAACAGTCAGAAAAATGTGAAAAGGAGAGACTGGCCTAGCCTTCAGCCTACATCTTTCTCCCGTGCTGGATGCTTCTTACCTTCAAATGTCAAACTCCAAGTTCTTCAGTTTTGAGACTCAGACTGGCTCTCCTTGCTCCTCAAGCTTGCAGATAGCCTATTGTGGGACATTGTGATCATGTAAGTTAATACTTAGTAAACTCCCATATATACGTATATATATCCTATTAGTTCTGTCCCTCTAGGGAACCCTAATACAAATACCTCATGCATGTGGGGCTTAATACTTAGGCAATGGGTTGATAGGTACAGCAAACCACCATGGCACACGTTTACCTATGTAACAAACTTGCATTTCCTGCACATGTATCCTGGAACTTAAAATAAAATAAAAAGAAATCCTAATTTTAATCATATTTTTTTCCTTATTCTTTCTTACTTGAAAATTTCTTTTTATGTAGTTGATGAGAAATGATGATGGAAAAGAAAAGTAAAAAAGAACACTCATTTAGTGAGCACTCAATAAATATATTTTAAATAAATATCTTATAAGAGGCCAATTAAAGTAGTATGTCTGAATTTTAGAGATGAACCTTCACCAACTTAAGTATCTTTTTGAAATAATTCATCTAATAATGTTGTCTCTCTAAAATCACTTAACAAAACGTGACCAATTTTTTGGTGTAACATACAAATATGACTATCATCCTAAGTAGACCAGAAGACTTGTAGTTCTGGTGGAACAAGTAACCATACACTATGCATGTTTCTATAGAAAAGTGTGATAAAAAGATCTGATAAAGAAGATACTTAGGAGTAATTACATGGATTTTTCAGTAGTACTCAAATCTCTGTTTTGTGCTCCAGAAATAAGAAACTATACATCCAGACCATCTAAATAATAAAAAAGCAAGAAAAATAAAGAAACAACAAAAATCACACAAAGTTAGAAATGTTCAACAGAGAAAAATCAATCATAAAATAGAGCTATGAACTCTTTACCAGTTCTGAAAAATGTTCAAGCTGAATTGTAAAATAAATGTTCAAATATTTTAATATCCTCCCCAACAGATTTCAGTATTTCCCTGAACCAATTTTACGAACATGTAATTTATATTTCTGTGTCAAACACCTGCATGTTATAAATATATTAGCACAAAAACCTATTTTGAGGATTTTATTAAATCAGAAGTATGTACTAGTGCGCTTCCACTTAGTTGAAGAAGTTAATACAAGAGTTGCTGGCTAGTTATGGTACAAAACTGAGCCAGGAAAAACATTCATTTATTTATATACTGTAGCACCTGAAAATGTTTCATTTACACTGTGCCCAGAACCACAAAATTTATCAAATAAATTTCCAGATTCTCCCATCCAAGTAAAGACTACATTTCCAAAGACACTGTAAAAGTTGGGTTAATTTTTAAAATAAAAAAATTAGCAGTACTTAATTGTATCTAAAAACAAAAGAAGAAATTATACTTTGTGAATGATGAAAATAATAATAATGTATAGAAGATTTTATAAAATAAAATATCTTACACAAAAATTGAGGAAATAATAACCCAAAGAAAATTTTATGCAAAAAAAAAATCAAGACTGTATATGATAAAGCTAAAAGCCAGAGGACCCAAGCACAAAACAAGCTTATATTATTGTAACAAACATGTAAGAAGACCTGAAATTTTTTATTTTAAAATTACTATTTATTTATAGTACTTAAAATCAGCCTGTTCATTTAATATGAAAAAAAAAATTATGTTATCAGATCATGGAGGATGGGAGGTAGGACTAGATTGCAACTTTGACTCAACAGACAGAGCACGTGGAGGCTTGCATCGTGATTTTTTTTCTCCAGAATGACTACAGGAATAAATTAGGAAACCTGGAAGGACCCACAGAGCCTCTGAAGGAAGCGGGTTGCTCCTGCAGGACCTGGGAGACACCCCCAATACTGTGAGTGCCCAAATTTTTGGAAATGGGAAAGGGAGATCATCTGCCCCCAAACACACACCCCCACTGGGGAAACTGAAGGTCTAGATTATGGGAGAAGATTCTGACCTTATCTGGAGCTGACTCTATTTAGAGCTGAGCAAAATATAGGGGTAGACGAAGCAGTGAGAAAAGCTCTGTGAGCTCACTGGACCTCCTAGCAAACCATTTCTGCCTGGCCTCACAGGGGTCCTTTGGCAGGGCAGCTAGAGGCACTGGGAAAAGGCCACAGAGAGAAGGAATCTCCAGCTGAACTTTTTAACAATTTGAACTGATTGAGAAGTCTCTTGGCCAGAACTCAGGGGAGGGCCTGAGTCTGGTGTGCAGACTCCACAGCAAGGGAAGAAGGAAAGCCATACTTGCTTTTGCAGCTGGGAGGTAGATAGCCTGGGGCAAGCTCTCAGCCCTGCTCCTCCACTGCCCAGAAATAGACTTGGTGCTCTTGGGGAGAGGGGCATAGTGGGAGTGAGACCTGCCCTTCAGATTGTGTGAGAGCTGGTGAGGCCTGTGACTGCCAACTTTCCTCCGCTTCCCTGACAACCTGCATGACACAGTAGAGGCAGCCATAATCCTCCTAGGAACATAACTCCATTGGCCTGGGAACCTCCTCCCATCCCCCACAGCAGCAACACCAAGACCCGCCCAAGGACAGTCTGAGCTCAGACATGCCTCGCCCTTCCCCCACCCAATCCATCAACCGCCCATGGGCTGAGGAGTGCTGGCGCGTGGCACGGGACTGGCCAGAGGGCGTGGGGCACGGGACTGACCGGCAACCCCGCCCGCAGCCCTGGCGCGGGATCCACTAGGTGAAGCCAGATGGAATCCTGAGTCGGGTGGGGACTTGGAGAACTTTTATGTCTAGCTGGAGGATTGTATATGCACCAATCAGCACTCTGTATCTAGCTAATCGGGCAGGAACTTGGAGAAGTATTGTTAAATGACTTTAATATTAATAATTAATTTTAAGCATGCATAATCATATACTTAAAATAATTATCCATAATTCATAATGGTATCCTATTAATAGTGTCATTGATAATTATTAAAATTGATTGTTGATGTTTAATAATTAATCATATTATTACTCCTAATACCACAGGGGGTACACACCTACCTGTGATGTTGTTCCTAATATCCAGGGACAGAGAGCATAATTTTAGTTTTAATAACGCAGTAGGTGTACACTCACCCTGTGACACTGATCCTAATATCCAGGGGGGTAGAGTATAACATGACTCCCAACATAGCAATGAATAGACAGTCATCCGGGGTTATTGCTCCTAATATTCACAAAGAAGCATATAATATTACTCCCAATATCGCAGGGAGGGTACAGCTCTTCTGTGATATTGTTCCTAGTATCCGGAGGGGGAGAGGATGATAATAATTCCAGTATACAGCTGTGTTTGCCTGCCCTGTGATATTGTTATTAATATCCTGGAAGGGAGAGGATGATATTACTCCCTGTAGAGCAGGAGGCTTACACCCAGCCTGGGATATTGTTCCTAATATCCATGGAAGGGAGAGGCTGATATTACTCCCAATATGGCAGGGGGTGTACATCACTCTGTGATATTCTTCTTTATATTCCAAGGCCTAGAGGCTGATGTTACTCCCAGTATCACCGACACTGTCCACCCCCGTGTGATACTCTTCCTGATATCGGGAAGGGGAGAAGATGGTATTGATCCCCATATCGCAGGAGGTCAACAGCCACTCTGTGGTATCTTTCCTAATACGCAGGGAGAGAGAAGATAATATTATTCCCAATATTGCAGAAGATGTACACGCTCCTCCGTGATATTGTCCTTAATATTCCAAGGCACAGAAGATGGTGTTACTCCCAATATCACAGAAAGTGAACACCCCCCAGTGATGTTGTTCCCATGATCCAGGAGGGAAGAGGATGATATTACTTTCAATATCGCAGGGGGTGTACATGCCCCCGGTGATACTGCTCCTAATTTCCACCTGGGAGAGGATGATATCACTCCCAATATCACAGGGGTTATAAACACTCCTTTGATATTGTTCCTAATATTCAGGTGGGGAGAGGATGATATTCCTCCCTATATTGCAGAGGGTGTACACCCATCTTTGATACTGTTCGTAATGTCTCGAGAGGGAGATGATATTACTCACAAAATCGTAAACACACTGTGTGTCCACCGTGGATCCTAATATCCAGAGAGGGATATTACTCCCCAAGTCGCGGGGTGTGTCCACCCCGCCTGTCACATTGTTTCTTATACCCAGGGAGGAGAGGATGATATGGCTACCAATATCGAAGAAGTGTACAAGCCCCCTGTGATATGGTTCCTAATATCCACTTTGGGAGAGGATGATATTACTCTCAATATCACAGGGGTTGTCTATCCTGCCTGTGATATTGTTCCTACTATCCAGAATAAGAGAGAAAGATAGTACTCCCAATAGTGCAAGGGGCGTACCCCCTCACCATGTGATATTGTTCTCAAGAGCTAAAGGAAGAGAAGATAATATTATTCTTTGTACTGCAGGGGGTGTACGCCCACTTGTGATATTGTTCCTAATATCCAGGGATGGAGAGCATGATATTACCCCCAATATCGCCGTGGGTGTACACCCACTTTGTGATACTGCTCCTAATATCCAGGGGGTAGAATATGACATTATTCCCAATAGAAGGGCAGGTGTACATGCACCCAGGGATATTGCTCTTAATATTCAGGGAAGGCAAAAATGATATTAAGCCCAATATCGCAGAGAGTGAACAACCCTTCTGTGATATTGTTCCTAATATCCGGAGGGGGAGAGGATGATATTACTTTCAAAATCGAAGGCTGTGTACACCCACCCTGTGGTATTGTTCCTAAAATCCAGGAAGGGAGAGGACGGTATGACTTTCCATAGAGCAGGAGCTGTACACCCACGCTGGGATTTTGTTCCTACTATCAAGTGGGGGAGAGGGTAATATTACTCCCAATATGGCAGGAGGTGTATATCCCCCCTGAGATATTGTTCTTGCCATTCAAAACAGGAGAGGATGACATGACTCCAGATATAGAAGAAAGTGCAAACCCCCGTGTGATATTCTTTCTAATATCCAGAAAGGAAGAAGAGGATATTAATCCCCATATCACAGGAGGGGTACACTCACTCTGATATTTTTCCAAATATGCAGGGGAGCAAGAGGATAATCACATTCCCAATATCTCAGCAAGGGTTGTACACGCCGATGTGATATGGTCCTTCATAATGTTCCAAGGCGGAGGGGATGATATTACTACATAAATGGCAGAAAGTGTACACCCCCCAGGGATATTGTTCCCATGATCCTGGCAGGAAGGCGATGATATTACTTTAAATATCACAGAAGGTGTACACGCCCCCAGTGATATTGTTTCTAATTTCCACGTGGGAGAGGAGGATATGACACCCAATATCGCAGGGAGTAGAAACACTCCTGGGATACTGTTCTTAATATTCAGGGAGGAAGAGGATGATACTATTCCCAATACAGACGGGTGTACACCCGTCTGTGAAAGAGTTCATAATTTCTAGAGGGGGAGATGATATTACTCACAATATTGGTAACAGGCTGTGAGTCCACCATGGATCGTAATACTCAGAGGGGGAGAGGGGATGGCTATTACTCCCCATACCGCGGGAGGTGCCTCATCTCCCTGCGATGTGGATCGTAATAGCCGGGGGGGGGGGGGGGAGAGGGGCTGGCTATTACTCCCCATATCGCGGAGGTGCGGCACCCCCCGGGATATGGATCGTAATAGCCACCCTCACAATATCACAGTTGGGTGTATACCCCCTGTAGTACAAAGAATAATATTATCTTCTCTTCCTTTAGCTCTTGAGAACAATATCACAGGGCAAGGGGGTACACCCCCTGCACTATTGGGAGTAATATCATTCTCTCTTTTTCTGGATCGTAGGAACAATATCACAGGCGGGATGGACAACCCCTGTGATATTGATAGTAATATCATCCTCTCCCAACGTGGATATTAGGAACCATATCACAGGGGACTTGTACACTTCTTCGATATTGGTAGCAATATCATCCTCTCCTCCCTGGGTATAAGAAACAATGTGACAGGCGGGGTGGACATCCCCCACGACCTGGGGAGTAATATCCCTCTCTGGATATTAGGATCCACGGTGGACACACAGTGTGTTTACAATTTTGTGAGTAATATCATCTCCCCCTCTAGACATTACAAACAGTAACAAAGACGGGTGTACCCCCTCTGCAATATAGGGAGGAATATCATCCTCTCCCCGCCTGAATATTAGGAACAATATCAAAGGAGTGTTTATAACCCCTGTGGTATTGCGTGTACACCCCCTGTGATATTGAAAGTAATATCATCCTCTTCCCTCCTGGATCATGGGAACAACATCACTGGGGGGTGTACACTTTCTGCGATATTGGGAGTAACACCATCTTCTGTGCCTTGGAATATTAAGGACAATATCACGGAGGGGCGTGTACATCTTCTACAATATTGGGAATAATATTATCCTCTCTCCCCCTGCATATTAGGAAAGATATCACAGAGTGGCTGTTCACCTCCTGCAATATGGGGATTAATACCATCTTCTCCCCTTCCGGATATCAGGAAGAGTATCACACGGGGGTGGACAGGGTCTGCGATACTGGGAGTAATATCAACCTCTCAGCCTTGGAATATTAAGAAGAATATCACAAGGTGGATGTACACCCCCTGCCATATTGGGAGTAATATCAGCCTCTCCCCTCCGTGGATATTAGGAACAATATCTCAGGCTCGGTGTACGCCTCCTGCTCTACGGGGAGTAATATCGTCCTCTCCCTTCCAGGATATTAATAGCAACATCACAGGGCGGGTGAACACAGCCTGCGATACTGGAATTATTATCATCCTCTCCCCCTCCGAATACTAGGAACAATATTACAGAAGAGCTGCACTCTCCCAGCGGTATTGGGAGTAATATCATATTCTTCTTCCGTCAATATTAGGAGCAATATCACCAGGTGGCTGTCTATTCATTGCTATGTTGGGAGTTATGTCATACTCTACCCCCCTGGATATTAGGATCAGTGTCACATGGTGAGTGTACACCTACTGCAATATTAAAACTAAAATCATGCTCTCCGTCCCTGGATATTAGGAACGACATCACAGGTAGGTGTACACCCCCTGTGGTATTAGGAGTAATAATATGATTAATTATGAAACATCAATGATCAATTTTAATAACTATCAATGATACCATTAATAGGATACCATTATTAATTATGAATAAATATTTTAAATATATGATTATGCATGCTTAAAATTAATTATCAACATTAAAGTCATTTAACAATATTAGTTCTTAATATTATTTTATTACCAACATCACAGTATTGATTTAAGTAACATTAATTGCTGATATCATTATTTTATTATTAACAATGATATTACTATTTATTATTAATACTAATCGTTAACATTTTTAACCAGTATTAATTTTTACCATCTTTATTGTGATTATTAATATCAATGATTACCATTAATTTTTATTATATTTATTAATACTAATAATTAATAGACTTGTTCCTGATATCCGGCAGGGAGACAATGATATTACTCCCGATATGGAAGAACGTGTACACCCCTCTATGATATTATTCCTAGTAGCCAGGAGGTAGAGGATGACATTACTGAAACTATCGCAGTGGGTGTACATCCCTTTGGTCGTCTTGTTCCTTATATCCTGGGTGGGAGAGGATGATATCACTCCCAATATCGCAAGGGGCGTAGACCTCCCCCATGATATTGTCCCTAACATCCAAAGGTGGACAGGATGATATTTCTTCCGATTTCGCAGCGGATGTACACCACCCCTGTAATATGGTTCCTAATATCCAGGGAGTGAGAGGATGATATTAGTTTCAATATTACAGGAGGTCTACACTCCCTAGTGATATTGTTCCTAATATCCAGGGATGGAGAGGACGATATCACTCCCAATAGAGTAGGGGATGTACACCCCTTCTGTGACATTGTTCCTAATAGCCAGCGAGGGAGAGGAAGATATTACCCCCAATATGTCAGGGGGTGGACACCCCCTTGTGATATTGTTCCCTATATTCTGGGAGGGAGATGATGATACTAGTGGGTGTACACACCCACTGTGATATTGTTCCGAATATCCAGAGGGAGAGAAAATTATATGACTCCCAATATCACAGGGGGTGTACATCCTCCTGTGATATTGTTTCTTATATTCAGGGGGAGAGGATGATATTACTCCCAATATTGCAGGGGTTGTGCACACCTCCTGTGATATTGTTCCTAATATCCCGAAGGGGAGAGCATAATATTACTCTCAATATCGCAGGGGGTGTGCACCTCCTTTGTAATATTGTTCTTAATATCCGTGATGGGAGAGGATGATATGACTCCCAATATCGCAAGAAGTGTACCGCCGCCTGTGATACAGTTCCTAGCATCTAGGTGGGGAGAGGATATTACTGCCTATATCGCATGAGTTGTAAAACCCCTTCGATATTTTGCCTGCAATCATGAGGAGAGAGGATGACATTACTCCCAACATCGAAGAAGGTGTACACCCCTCTGTGACACTATGCCCAATATCCACTTTCAGAGATGATGATATTACACCCAATATCGCAGGGGATGTACACCCACCCTGGGATATTGTTCCTTATATCAAGAAGGGGAGAAGATGCTATTGCTCCCAATAACGCAGGGGCTGTGGCTGTACAACCCTCCTGTGATATTCTTCTTAATGTCCTAGGGAAAAGAGGATGATACTACACCCAATATCACAGAGGGTGTACACCCACCCAGTGATATTGTTCTTAATGTATTCCACCTCCCACCAGCAGGGATATCATTCCTAATATCCAGGGGAAGAGAGGATAACATTATGCCCAATATTGCAGGGGAGTGTACACACCCTCTGTGGTGTGGTGTTGTTCCGAGTATCCAAAGGTAGAGACGATGATATTACTGGCCATATCGCAGGGGGTGTACATCTTTCTGTGATATTGTTTTTGACATTCAGTGGGGGAGAGGATAACATTAATCCCAATATCACAGAAGGTGTACAGACCCCTGTG
Source organism: Papio anubis (assembly GCF_008728515.1). Classification (NCBI taxonomy): domain Eukaryota; kingdom Metazoa; phylum Chordata; class Mammalia; order Primates; family Cercopithecidae; genus Papio; species Papio anubis. Next base: position 90,145,597 of record NC_044980.1, on the reverse strand, counting down.
ATGTAGTTCCTAACGTACAGGGAAAAGAGAAGAGTATTGCTCTCAATATCACAGGGGGTGTAACCACCCTGCCCCCTGTATATTGTTCCTAATATGCAGCAGGATGGAGGCTGATAGTACTCCCAATATCCCAGAAGGTGCACACACACCTGTGATATGGTTCCTGATATCCAGCGGGAAAGAGGCTGATTTTACTTTTGATATCGCACTGGGTGTACACCGCTCCCAAACCCGGGGTATCATTCCTAATATCCAGGCAGGAAGAAGATGACATGGCTGACGATATCGAAGGGGGTGTACACCTCTTCGGTGACATGGTTCCTAATATCCAGGGGGTGAGTGGATGATATTACTCCCAATAAAGTATTAACCATACAGTCACCCTGGGATTTTGTCCTTAATATCACAGGGGAGAGGTGATATTACTACCAATATTGCAAGGGGTGTACACCCCTCATGTGATATTGTTTCTGATATCCAGGAAAGGAGAAGATGGCCTTACTACCAATATTGAAGGGATGGACAGTCCCTATGGGATATTTTTCTAAACATACAGAATGAAAGAGGATGAGATTTCATCCAATATAACAAGGGGTGTACACCCCGCCTGTGATATGAATCGTAAAACCTAGAAGAAGAGAGAATGACATTGCTTCCAAAAATACATGGCGTGTACACCCACCCTGTGATATTGTTCCTGTCCACTAAAGGAAGAGATGATTATACTAGTCTCACTACCGGAGAAGGTACACACCCCCTTGTGATATTGTTTCTCCTAACTTGTAGGGGAGAGCATGATATTACTTCCAATATGACAGTGGCTTGAGACTCAGTCTGTGATATTGCTCCTAATTTCCAGTAGGTAAAGTATGATGTTCCTGCCAAGAGAGTAGTGGGTGTACAGCCGCCCTGTGATATGTCTCCGAATATTCAGGGAAACACAGGACATTACCCCAAATCTCCCAAAAAGTGTACATCCATTGTGTGATACAGTTCCTAATATCCGGAGGTGTAGAGGATGGTATTCGTACTCCTATCGCAGGCTGTGTACACACCACCTGTGAAATTGTTCCTAATATCCTGAACAAAAGAGACTGCTAATAATGGATACACATTGCAGGGGGGAGTAATTGGCTATTATGATCCACATCGCAGGGGGGTGAGGCACCCCCCACGATATGGGGAGTAATAGCAACCCCCTCTCCCCCCGCCCCCCGGATATTAGCTCCACATTGCACGGCAGTTCAGGACACCAGCCCTGCCCCAACCTTGACCAAGACAGTGGGTGTCATGGGGCCACCTCAGGGTGGGTGGCAGCTCAGCTCTAAGGTATCCCTGCTGCCAAAGACCAACTGTTCCTGCCAGTCTGAATCTGGTCACAGGGTCTCTCTTGGTGAGACAGATGAGCATGAGGCAGACACCCTGAAATCTAGCACGACAGAGCTCAACGCCCCCATGAGAGGCACCATAGCACGCACACTTTGCAGACATACTAGGGAAGGCCACAGCAGGCCCTGAGTGAGGAACAAGGGCCTGGGGTCCTGCCACACAGCCCTTAAACCAGGGACTGGAAACTGTTTCCCTAAAGAACCAGGAGTCAGTATTTTCAGTTTTGCCAACTGATCTTTGCCTCAAGGATGCAACTCTGCCATGGCTGCACGGCAGCAGCCTTCTGCAGGTGGCCTGTGAAGAGACGGGCATGACTGCACCCCCATAAAACTTTGCTTATGGACATAGAAACTTCTCAGTGTCATGAAGTGTTATTTTTTTATTTGTTCAACCATTTGGAAATGCAAAATCCATTCTTAATTCACGAGCCACAAGAGCAGGCAGGGACAGGCTGCCCCTTGCTGACCTCTGGAATGAGCTTAGAGAAGGAAATGACAGGCTGGGCCAGTGAAACCTCCTCACTACAGATTCGCTGCAGGAGGGGTCCTTCTTAGCAACCACTTCTCATCCATCTTGGCTCCAAGTGCAGTTCAAGTGGAGAAAGAGAGAACAGAACTGGCCTCAGCAAAAAGGAGGAAGGAGATGCAGGGTCAAGCAGCTGTGTGGATCGATCACACTCAACATTCACACCAAGCAGAGCACAGGCAGGACCAGTTGTGGGGGCCAAAGTGGAGGCTCTCTGGGAGGAGGGACCTCTGGGTGGGCAAGATTCTCTACCTAAACCTCATATAGAAGCTCTACACAGCAGTAGTTACAGAAAACACACACTAAGAAAAAGGCCAAAATAAAAATAGGACACCAAGTTTGGCCAACCGGGTCTCACAAGCCAGTAGGTAAGAAAGCCCAGGAGGGCCCACCAGAGGAGCTGGGGGTGGGTTCCTGCCTGCAGGGGGCCTGGGACACCCCATTCCCACAGATGAGGACCCAAGCTTTGGGGAGGAAGCTGTCAGAGTCACCCAGTGAGCTGTTCAGAGCTGGAGCCACAGAGCAGGTGAGGAGCTCTGGCCACATCCCCATGAGGGCTGAGAAGCTGGGGTGGGGACAGACCCCCAGGGGCAGATGCAAACAGTGGACCGCGGGCCCTCCTCCTGCCCAGAGGATGCTCAGCTCCCAAGGGACCGCCAAGGCCTGGAACCCAGGGACACACCACCTGACCATCATGCCCAGGCCTCCTGGACCAGGCAGGGTCCAGTACAGGCAGGCAGGCAGTCTGGGCTTGGGGCCAGGACAGGGGTGGATGGTCCTGCTAGGCAGGCCTCCTTCTCCCTACCAGCTGGGCTGGTTGCACTGTAGTTTTGGTTCTGGCAACATATTGCTGCCCACTTTGGCCACACCAGTCCCTGGCTCCCTGGCTCCCTGGCTAGGCCCAGTGCTGTCCAACCCACCTACACAGGTCCCATACACCCAGTGCCCACCAGGCTCCTGTCAGCCAGGAGGACCCATGCTCATCCCCTAAAGTATCCATGGGAGCCTGCATCCCACAGGGACACACAGCTCAGGGCCAGCCTCCATGGGGGCCTCTTGGTTGTGGTGGCAGGGGCAGGGGGGAGTTGACCTCCAGCCCTCCCATCCTGGCCACTGTGCTTTGTGGGGATCATTCAGTCCTGGGAGCTTCCTGGGGACCCCAGAAGGAAGAGAACAGGGTGGTCATGGCAGCCTCAGCTCCAGGCTCTCGGCCCAAGTGCAACAGTCCTTTGGCTCTGGTTTGATCCGGGTGGTAACAACAGGTCATGTCATTCACACAAGGATTGGCTTTGATATAATGCATCAAGGGACTGTGGAGGACACAGATCAGCCTCCAGGCCAGTTACACCTGGTGGCTTAGCCAGTGCAGGCTGGGGAATGGAAAAGCTGACTCCTGACCTCCCCACCTACCCTACCCACCAGATGCCAGTAGCGGCCAGAGATCCCTGACTTCAGGCAAAGGCAGGCAGCACAGTTGCTGCCTCCTTTGATCCCATCCCAGGGCCCACAGGGCCTGGAGAAACCTGGCACGGGCTGAGTTGGGAGAATCAGGCAGGGGGATGCCAAGTGAAGAATGTGAGGGACTGAGTATGAGGGGCACTAAGGGCACAGGGTCTGCTTCCCCTGGGGAGGTGGCAGTGAGACATGTAGTAGCCAAGCCTTCGCAGGCCCCACCCTGCTGCCAGGCACGCGTGGTGCCCATACCCACCCCAACGGCTGCAGGAAGGTTCTTCATCAACAAAAGGGGAGGATGCACCCACACCCACATAGGCATTGGTGCCCACAAACATCAGAGAAGAAAATTCCTGCTGTGCCCAAGGTGTGGGGAAAGGGGCAATGTCCCCTTCCGCCCCATGGTGGGTCCAAAATTACCTGCTCCTGCCAGCACCCCCACCCCCAACTCCACAAGCTGCTGACCTCCACCACAGTGCCATGCCACGTGCCAAGAACAGTTCAGCAGTACATCCCAAACGGTGCTATCCTGCAGCAGCTGTGCTGGGCAAGGGACACGTTTCCTAGTCACAGAGGTTTTCTTTCTTTCCCACTCACTGGCCCTGTGCCTCGGTTTCCCCCACTGTGGCAGAGTGTAAAAATCCCATCTTGAAGGCTAGGAACCCAGAAAGGTCACCACACCTGGTGAAATGGGGGGTGAATCTCCGTGCCTTGGACCTCTTGCTCCAGGACTGATGTCCACTGGGACATGACCAGGCCAGCATCCTGGGGAGGGCTGCATTCCCTGCCTGGGGAACCTTGCTCCCAGTTAGGGATCACTGGAATTGAGGTCCCTAATGGATTGGGGGAGGCATAGGGGTAGAATGGAGGTAGCCCCATCACATGGGCCTGTGTAGACCCCAGAAAACAAGCATTGAGTTCAGACCCTTGTCTAAAGCTGGCCACCTAAAAGTATTTGGGCTTTGGAGTGTGATGAGGGCCTGGGGTCAGGGAACAAAGTGTTCTGGTTTGGACACGTAGGAGGTTCTCTGCAGCAATCTCAGGTACAGGGTATGTTGCTAAGTATATGCTTTTAAAAACCCTAGGAGGAGGGGGCACGCAGAAGGGGCCCTGAAGCCAAGGGCAAGGTCCAGGCTTTCCACCTCCCCAGCTGAAAACATGCTGGGGGACAATTCTCCAGAGTTTCATAACAAAGAAGAGAAAAAAATAAATCAAAAAGACCTGGAGGATAGGCAAGCTAATGAGGGCTAACTGGGATCACCCTGCCTAATCCTCAAAACAAACCTTCCCTATCTTTCCTCTGGGCCAGGTGAGGAAACAGGTCACAGCAGGACATTCAGACCCTGGGCAGGCAGCTGGCAGCCTGGAGCCCAGGAGGTCCAAACAGACTGCCCCAACCCCAGCCCTCAGCCAGGAGCAGCTCCGCCCATAGCTCACTCACTGGTAAATCAGGTCGACTGGGCTGCCTGCCCTTCCCCAATCCCCCTCGCCCACCAGGCAACAGCCTCCCTGCTCGTGGCTGCCAGACTGCGGATGGCAGTGCACGCCCCCTTCATTCTGGCTTCTCAGCTACCCACCAGGCCATCCCTCTCTACCAGGCCACCTGGAGCCTAGCAGTGTGCATGCAGGGTGGACAGCACCTGGAATACTTGGGCGGGCTTGGCTGGGGGCTGCGGTTCCTGTGCGGGGTGGAGTTAGCGCCCCATCCCATTCTCTGGCCCCATGACCCCTCTGAGAAGACCCTCCACATACTGCCAGGCCTTGACCACCAGTAGCCCCACATGCAGGAGGCATCGACATGTTCACCTCTGATTGGCAGTGGACATGCAACCCTGGGCCAGACCCCTTAGAATCCCAGGTATGAGAGAGCTAGGTGAGGGCAAGGGTGGCATCAGAGTGAAGGGGGCCTGCCCCTCCACACCTGTGGGTATTTCTCGAAAGGTGGAGATGAGAGACTGAGAAAAGAAATAAGACACAGAGACAAAGAATACAGGAAGAAAAGTGGGCCCAGGGGACCTGCACTTAGCATGCGGAGGACTGCACTGGCACTGGTCTCTGGAGTTCCCTCAGTATTTATGGATCACTATCTCTACTATCTCAGCAAGGGAGATGTGACAGGACTACAGGGTAGTGGTGGGGAGAGGGTCAGCAGGAAAACATGTGAGCAAAGGACTCTTGTGCTGTGCCTCTATGTGCACGTCGGCCAGATTTATGTTTGACTTTACACAAACATCTCCATGCAGTAAAGAGCAGTATTGCCGCCAGCATGTCTCACCTCCAGCCATAAGGCGGTTTTCTCCTATCTCAGTAAATAGAATGTATGGTCAGGTTTTACACCGAGACATTCCATTCCCAGGGATGAGCAGGAGACAGATGCCTTCCTCTTATATTAACTGCAAAAAGGCCCTCCTCTTCCACTAATCCTCCTCAGCACAGATTTTTTACGGGTGTCAGGTGGGGGATGGTCAGGTCTTTCCCTTCCCACGAGGCCATATCTCAGGCTGCCTCAGTGGGGAGAAACCTTGGACAATACCCAGGCTTTCTTGGGCAGAGGTCCCTGAGGTTTTCCGCAGTGCACTGTGTCCCTGGGTACTCGAGACTGGAGAATGGTGTTGACTTTTACCAAGCATACTGCCTGCAAACACATTTTCACTAAGGCACGTCCTGCACAGCCCTAAATCCATTCAACCTTGAGTCCATACAGCACATGCTTCTGCGAGCACAGGGCTGGGGCTAGGGTTGCAGATTAACAGCATCTCAAGGCAGAAGATACAGATCAAAATGGACTTTCTTATGTCTTCATCTTTCTACATAGACACAATAACAGTCTGATCTCTCTTTCTTTCCCCCACACAGAGAGTGTCACCACTGTATGTCAGCCACTGGGGGACAGGCTTCAGCTTACACCCAGTCCAAATTCCACCCTCTCACCTTGGCAGAAGCTGGCCAGGAATTGGGGCCAATGGATGGGTGGGGTCTGCAGACGACACCGTGTTCAGGTCCCCATGACGACCTCACACATGGGTGGTGGCCCTGCAGTTCCAGGTGCCACACACACACCAGCCCCTGCTTGGGCCCTGATCTTTGAGGAGGGGGAGCAGCAGAACCTGGGCACTGACCTCACAGTGCCACTCACACCCACAGACAATTCAACACACAGGCATCAGGTCTCGGTCCTGGCCACCTCCCCCTGCAGGGCCTCAGCTCTTTCCTGGGACTCACGTGGTCCTTCCTCACATGCAGCTCTGGTAGGATGCATTCATTGCTCTGTACCCAGGGGCTCTGAGGTGACAATGGCCACGGTCATGCAGAGTGCAAGGGCACAAGCTGGGTGCCCATTGTGGGAACCCTGACTGCAGCACTCCCAGACTATCATCGGGCATGCTGGCCCCCAGGCTTAGCTAGGGCACCAGTGGTAGGAGTGCACTGCTATGGACTCTGCAGCATGACAACTGTCACCGCATCTTTATGTTCTCCTGCTGGTGTCACTCTGTGCTTCTCATCTCCTTGTTGTAGGATTCAGGGCAGACTCTCTGAACACTTTGTGGGAAACAGCACAGTCCAGCAGAGAAGAGGAGAAAAGCCCAGCTGCGAAGATGAAAAAATGGCAGGTGTGACATGGACCCCCATTCAGATTCTGTATTTAAATGAGGTCTTCCAGAACACCTGCTCTCATTGGATAATACTTCAAATATATATATTTTTTTTCCTCTTTTCTTTTCTTTTCTTTTTTTTTTTTTTTTTTTTTTGTTGTTGTTGTTGTTGTTGTTGAGACAGAGTCTCGCTCTGTAGCCCACACTGGAGTGCAGTGGCATGATTTCGGCTCACTGCAACCTCCACGGTTGGGTCCCGGTTAAAGCAATTCTCCTGCCTCAGCTTCCCGAACAGCTGAGATTACAGGCATGCACCACCATGCCCAGCTAATATGTTTTTTTTTTTTCTTGAGACAAAATCTTGCTCTGTCACCCATGCTGGAGTACAGTGGCACGATCTCGACTCACTGTAATTTCCACCTCCTGGGTTACAGCTATTCTCCTGCCTCAGCCTCCCGAGTAGCTGGGACTACAGGCGCCTGCCACCACGCCCGGCTAATTGTTTGTATTTTTAGTAGAGATGGGGTTTCACCGTGTTAGCCAGGATGGTCTCGATCTCCTGACCTCGTGCAACAGAGCGAGTTCACCTGGGTGACAGAGCGAGACTCCATCGAAAGAAAGAAGAAAGGAAGGAAGGAAGAGAAGGAAGGAAGGAAGGAAGGAAGGAAGGAAGGAAGGAAGGAAGGAAGGAAGGAAGGAAGGAAGGAAGGAAGGAAGGAGAAAGAGAGAAGAACAATATAAGCCAAATTTACTCAAAAGAAATAAAAACAAGATGACAAGTCAATGGCACTGGAAACAGAAAATCAATAAAAGAACTCAATAGAACAATAGCTGTTTCTTCATAAAGATCAACAAAATTGGTAGCTATCAAGCCAGGCTAACAAAGAAAAAAAGAAATCACACAAATTACTGTAACGTGAGTACAAAAGTAATGGCAGTTTTTGCGTTCTTGGAATTTGCTGTTTGATACTGGAATACCCTTTTAAATAAATGTGGTTATGTTATTCATCACTGTAATGGGCACTTCTTGCCTTTTTTTTTTTTTTTTTTTTTTGCTAATGACTTGTTATTTATTTTAGACTATGGAAATGATGTCAGACAAAAAGCAAATTCAAGCGACTTTCTTATCCGAGTTCAAAATGGGTCCTAAAGCAGGGGAGACAACTCACAACATCAATCTATTTGGCCCAGGAACTGCTAATTAATGCACAGCGCAGTGGTTCAAGAAGTTTTGCAAAGAAGGCGAGAGCCTTGAAGATGAGGAGCATAGTGGGCAACCACCAGAAGTTGATAACGACCAATTGAGAGCACCCACTGAATTCGATCCTCTTACAGCTACACGAGAAGTTGGCGAAGAACTGAATGTCGACCATTCTATGGTCATCCGGCATTTGAAGCCAATTGGAAAGTTGAAAAAGCTTGATAAGTGGGTGCCTCATGAGTTGACCAAATATTTTAAAAATCATCCTTTTGAAGTGTCATCTTCTCTTATTCTATGAAACGACAATGAACCATTTCGTTATCAGATTGTGACATCCACGAAAAGTGGATTTCATACAACAGCCAGCTCAGTGGTTGGACTGAGAAGAAGCTCCAAACTACTTCCCAAAGTCAAACTTGCACCAAAAAAAGTCATGGTCACTATTTGGTGGTCAGCTGCCGGTCTTCTGATCCACTACAGTTTTTGTATCCTGGTGAAATCATTACATCTGAGAAGTATGCCAAGCTAATCGATGAGATGCATGGAAAACTGCAGCACCTGGAGCCGGCGCTGGTCAACAGGAAGGGCCCAGTTCTCCACAACACCTGACCACATGTCATACAACCAGGGCTTCAAAAGTTGAATAAACTGGGCTATGAAGTTTTGCCTTATCTGCCATATTCATCTGACCTCTCGCCAACCAACTACCACTTCTTTAAGCATCTTGACAACTGTTTGCAGGGAAAACACTTATACAACCAGCAGGATGCAGAAAATGCTTTCTAAGAGTTCATCGAACCCTGAAAGCATGGAATAAACAAGTTTATTTCTCATTGGCAAAAATGTGTTCATTGTAATGGTTTCCTTTTTTTTTTTTTTTTTTTTTTTAGACAGAGTCTCACTCTGTCGCCCAGGCCAGAGTGCAAAGGTGCAATCTCGGCTCACTGCAACCCCTGCCTCCTGGGTTCAAGAGATTCTCCTGCCTCAGCCTCTTGAGTAGCTGGGATTACAGGCACATGCCACCACGCCCAGTTAATTTTTGTATTTTTAGTAGAGACAGGATCTCACCATGTTGGTCAGGCTAGTCTCAAACTCCTGACCTCCTGATCCGCCCACCTCAACCTCCCAAAGTGCTAGGATTACAGGCGTGAGCAACTGCGCCGAGCCCATTGTAATGGGTTCTATTTTGATTAATAAAGATGTGTTGCAGCCTAGTTATAAAAATTTAAAATTCATGGTCCAAAACCACAATTACTTTTGCACCAACCTAATCATATAAGAATTAAAAGAGGCCTTTATATTAGAGAGCCCATGGATGATAAAATAATAAATATTACAATCTCCATAACCCACAAACTTGTTAACTTAGACCAACTGGATGAATTAAAAGACACAATCTATTAATACTAAAACACAGGAGAAACAGGTAATCTAAATATATTCATATCTATTAATAAAATGGAATCAATACCTAATAACCTTACAGAAAACTTATATATTCCAAAAATCTGACATATTGTCATGTTATTCTAACTGGTGGGATTCAGGGATTTCCATTTTGATAAGAACATAGATAAGTTACACACATTTAATTTTAGTGCTCATTGGTCAGGGAACCTATGTCCACTATAGGATACTGCAGAGCGATGCATTATGGAGAATTTAGGCAAGATAATATGATTTTCAGAGTTAAAGGAAGACAACCTGTTTTATGTACGGTAATTCCTCATAATATCATAAGGGATACCATATTTAAACTTTGGGGTATCCCCAGGTATAATTCTTATTGGAGCCACATGTGAATTTCAGACATGGGGGCTTCCCAACTTCGGTGGCTTTCAACAAATGTGGAAGTTAATTCACAACCCATTTTGTGGAGGCATAAAATTCAATGAGCACTCATTTAACCTTTTATTTTAAATATTATTTTTGTAAACTTTGCATTTCCAATTAGGTGAAATTTTAAACCTATTTCAGTTCTTATCCACTTCCCCCCCCCCCACAAGACACAGTCTTGCCCTGTCACCCAGGCTGGAGTGAAGTGGCATGGTCTCGACTCACTGCAACCTCCGCCTCCCAGGTTCGAGCAATTCTCCTGCCTCAGCCTCCCAGGTAGCTGGGATTACAGGTGCCCACCACCACGCCCGGCTAATTTTTGTATTTTTAATAGAGATGTGGCTTCCCCATGTTGGTCAGGCTGGTCTTGAACTCCTGACCTTGTAATCTGCCCACCTCGGCCTCCCAAAGTGCTCGGATTACAGGCCTGAGCCACCGTGCCCGGCCTCTCCACTCTTTTTAGGCGGAGGGGAGTAAGGGTTGCTTTAAGTTAGGAGGGACTCCCATGTATCCAACCCATTTGTGTAAATTTCTTCCTTCAGAGTTCTTCAAATCAGCATCACCATTGTTAAAGGCCTCCCACATGGTAACAATTGTGCTACAGGGTTTTACGAACATGAAGTTTATGTTTGGCTGAATTAACTTCCTTGCTGTGGCACAAGGGGGCCATAGGTGTTTTCACCAATTATGAAGCGGGTTCACTGTGCACTGGCTACCAACTTTTCTGAGTACAATGAGACCAAACACATTCATACATAAATTCCATGAAGTGAATGTGTTACTTACAAATAGCAAACAAAAGACAACAGAAGTCTAGGATTCAATATGAAACGCTACCCCAAGATCAGGAAGGCTACCCAGAGCAGATGGATGGAGTTTTGATGTAAACACTTCACTTGCACTACAACTGAGGGACCCCAGAAAGCAGCCCACCTTGGGTTTTCTCCCAGGATGTGGTTTGCTGGACACAAGCGTTAAAGGCCATTCTGTTTCGAGCAGGGACTATAACAGAGCCTGGGCTGTTCTGACCAATGTCACCTGATTATCAGGATATTGCATTCCCAGCATATCATACCATTATCTTGAGAACTACCAGTAAGAAAGGGAGGAAAATGGCCCTGCACCCTTAAAACTGAAGGATCAGGATATTTGTTGTGACAGAAGCACAGACAGTAGCGACAGAGTGTTCTTGTGAGCCATCTACTAGTTCTCTTGACCGGAGCGTGGCATCTGACTGCTTTTCTCTATCCTTTCAATGGAGAGTGTCTCAGAATATTTTGAGTTTCTACATCTAGAGTTGTGGCACATGACCACTGGCAGTGTAGACTCTCTGCATGGCTAAAGGAAAGAGTTCAGGAGCCCATCAACCCACATTGGAGGAGACCACCTAATCCTCCAGAGAGTGCCACTCCATCTTCCTGGGGTTAGCTCCACATGCAGTAAGGCCATTATGTCTAAGGCCGTCAAGACTTGCAGTCCGAAGATTCGACTTTTGACATGCTGATAAGCAGCAGTGATAAGGAAAGCCCACACACTCGCTAGGAATTTTTCAATGAAAGCAGCTGAGACGCTTCTTCATATGCTTCAGTAGGGGCTAATATCAAACTCTTTCTTCCCATTTTCTTTACTCATCAGTGCCTGAACCATGAGGCACCACAGATGTACACCTCATCAGGAGGGTGTATGGGACAGCAGCAAGGGGAGCAGCAGCACAAGAAACAAACAAGGCCACTACTTCTGCCTACATAATAACTATTGTCTTGGAGTGTGCAATAATTAATAATGTTCACGTGGCTGCCCTAAGCATACAGAGATGGTGACCAGAGTAGATGCAGGGACTACACAGAGACAGGCTGATTCTTGCTAATTAGGACTTAAGTGTTGACTTATGCGCTGTGCTTTTGTGCATTAATAAGCCAGGGCCTCAAAACTGCCTGCTAAGCACAGGCCAAATGTCATGCTGAGGTGCAATTAAACATTCATGTCTAGGAGATGACAGCATTTTAGTATGGGAGAAGATGACAACACCTAAAGACCACAAAACACTGCACAGACCAAACGGAAGGCCCATCGTCAGCTCACGGTTCTGACCCAGGTGACTGCTGATGTGTTACGGAACCGTCAGCTGACAGCAGGTAGGTCAAGTTGAGTAGGTGTCCTGCATGAGGGCTGGTCCATTCCATTTGTGTTGCCAATTGTTTCAATAGCGTCTCATGCACCCCACTAGAGAGGAAGGAATTAGCACCCTACTTTTACTGGCACCGTTAAATACATAACCGCATAACATCTATTACTAAACAGACAAGGCAGACATCAGTTATTAATTACATATAAGAGGATGGTGTAAGCTCCCACAGGCCCAAACAGGGATTAACTTGGGAGCAGAGTGGTATAGCATTAAAAAAGTGAGGATGCTTTTTTTTTTTTTTTCCTGGAGACAGAATCTCGCTCTGTCACCCTTGCTGGAGTGCAGTGGTGTGATCTCGGCTCACTGGAAACTCCGTCTCCCAGGTTCATGCCATTGTCCTGCCTCAGCCTCCCTAGAAGCTGGGACTACAGGCCACCACCACCACGCCCGGCTAATTTTTTTGTATGTTTAGTAGAGATGGATGGGGTTTCACCGTGTTAGCCAGGATGGTCTCGATCTCCTGACCTCATGATCCGCCCGCCTCAGCCTCTCTAAGTGCTACGATTACAGGCGTGAGCCACCGTGCCCAGTCGAGGATGTTCCTTTGTTCCTACAGGAGTATGTGATTGGTTTGCCTGTTGGCTGGTAGGGAACTGAATCATGTGACACTGACTGGTAAGGACTGCAATACTGTAAAACACAACATATAAACTATAATACCATAATGGTGTAATACTATCTACTACAACACCAAAGGCATCGATGAAAAGCCCAACGCTATCATATGTGACTGACAGACTAAATGCTTCCTCCCTCAGATTGGTTACAACATATTGTCCTATCACAGTTTTCTCTCCTTCATTCAAAGCGAACGATCCAAGTAACAGACAGAAATAATAAAGAATAAAGGGCAACAAAGGCAAAGAACTCATGAGATGATACTCTATGGTAAACTTTATGTACTTAGGAATTAATACTAACTCATTATTAGCAAAGAATAAACATCTTTACATCAAGAGTAGTTTTTCCTTTAATAAAAAAAGGTGGAATGTGTATAATGGACAAGGGATAATCAAAATTTGCCATATGAGGCTAGTAAGAATCCTAACAATTCACAATCATTATTCACTGGTCCATTAATCACAGGACAATACACACAAATGAAACTTACCTGGCCAGGCACAGTGGTTCATGCCTGTAATCCCAGCACTTTGGGAGGCCGAGGCGGGCAAATCATGAGGTCAGGAGTTCAAGATCAGCCTAGCCCATGTGGCGAAACCGTCTCTACTAAAAATACAAAGAATTAGCTGGACGTAGTGGCGGGCGCCTGTAGTCCCAGCTACTTGGGAGGCTGAGGCAGGAGAATCGCTTAAACCCAGGAGGTGGAGGTTGCAGTGAGCCGAGACTGCACCACTGCACTCCAACCCGGGCAAGAGTGAGACTCCATCTCAAAAAAAAAAAAAAATGAAATTAAAAAATTAAACTTACGTACATATTAGAAAAACATCAAAATTCAACCATGAATCCAGCACATTATCAAATGAATAGACAAAAATTCTACCAACAAACTTAAGAAAATACCATTATCTACGAAATTCAAGTATTACTGCTTAAAGAGCATTTACAGAACTCTCACCTCAAGGTTTCCCTGCAAAACAAGGTGAAATGCATACTCAAGACTCTTTTGAGAATGAGCCACTGATACAAACAATGTACTTGTAACTTGTGTAACATTTCATACATTTTTTTTCAAGCACTGCACGTTAATTAATTTGCATCAGGCCTTCCAAATTAGAAAAGTTTCACTTATAGAACTTCTTTCCAGTGGGAGTTTTCACATGACTTTTCAAGTAAATGTTAAAACTGAAAATATTAATATTCTTGCAGTTTCTAAACTATTAGAGTTTTAATCCTGTGTACATTCTTGTATTTACAAGGTCCAGCCAGCTACAGTGTGCATTTTCATATGTCCTTGAGTGGCTACAAGAGAAATGAAACATTCCCACATTCTGGACATTCATAGGGTTTTTCTCAGGAATGAGCTGATGTCTTCAAATGGAACTAACACAACTGAAGGCCTTACCACAAATTTAAATTCAAAAGGCTTTTCTCCACTCTGAGTCCTCCCAAATCTTCAAAAACAGGAAAATCTGAAGGCTTGACCACATTTCCTACATTCTTAAGGTTTCTCTGCAGTGTGAGCTCTTTCATGTTTATGAGGGAATGGGAAAGAGTAAATGTTTTACCACATTTCTTACATTCAAGGGGCTTTATTTATTTATTTTTTTGAGATGGAGTCTCACTCTGTCGCCAGACTGGAGTGCAGTGGCACAATCTCGGCTCACTGCAACCTCCGCCTCCTGGGTTCAAGTGATTCTCCTGCCTCAGTCTCCTGAGTAGTTGGGATTACAAGCATATGCTACCACACCCAGCTAATTTATTTTTAGTAGAGACGAGGTTTCATCATGTTGGCCAGGATGGTCTCGATCTCCTGACCTCGTGATCGGCATGCACAGGGCTTCCCCCCAACCCCCCTGTGGCTTTTTATGTCCTTGAAAAAGAACTAAGACAACTGAAATGTGCCACCATGCCCAGCTCTTTTTTTTTTTTTTTTTTTTTGAGACGGAGTCTCACTCTGTCACCCAGGCTGGAGTGCAGTGGTGCTCACTGCAAGCTCCGCCTCCCAGGTTCATGCCATTCTCCTGCCTTAGCTTCCCGAGTAGCTGGCGTGAGCCACCGCACCTGGCATTATTTTTTTTGTAGACACAGGGTTTCACCATGTTGCCCAGGTTGTTTCACATTGTTTTAATCCAGGCTGGTTATGAATTCCTGGGCTCAAGCAATACACACACCTTGGCCTCCCAAAGTGCTGGGATTATAGGCTGAGTCACTGCACCCAGCCTCTATATCATGACTTATTTCATAGTGAGTAAGGTGACTGGAACCAGTGTAAGCTTTACCGCATCTCTTACATTCATAAGGTTTTTCTCCAGTATGAATTCTTTCATGGAGGTGAAGGCAACTGGGGCGACTGAAGGCTTGGTCACATTGTTTACGTTCATAGGGTTTTTCTCCCGTATGAGTACTTCTATGGTTACAATGGGAACTCAAATGACTAAAGGCTTTGCCACATTGTTTACATTCATAGGGTCTCTCTCCAGTATGAATGCTTCCGTGGTAATGAAGGGAAGTGGAACAGCTGAAGGCTTTATCACATTTGGTACATTTATAGGGTCTTTCCCAAGTGTGAGTCCTTTCACGCATCTTAAAAGAACAAGAAAATCTGAATGTTTTCCCACATTCCTTACATTCGTAGGGTTTCTCTCCAGTGTGAGTTCGTTCATGTATTAGACAAGAACCAGAAACAGTGAACGCTTTACCACATTGTTTACATTTATAGGGTTTTTCTCCTGTGTGAGTTCTCTGATGTCTTTCAACTGAATTGAGAAAATAAAAACCTTTCCCACATATCATACATTTATAACTGGATTTCCACTGTGCATTATCATGTGTCTTCTAACACCTGGAACAGAAATGAAGAATTTCCCACATTGTTCACATTTATATTGCTTCTCTCCATATGGTTTGTATGCTGAGTGAGCTAGGATGTGCCTATTAAGGAGGGAATGACGTACAAAGACTTTTCCACAAATACTGCATTCACATTGTTTTAATTCAGTAGAAATGTTCTCATTCAGATCAAGATTTGGAATTTGGCTGACAACTTGTCCATACTGACTACCTTCTTTGCTTTCACACAGTCTCTGTACCATATGATCTCTGTAAAAAAATGACAAGCACATTATTATTGGTTGGTTTAATAACTTTCTACTTATTAATAGGTCTTGGACTTACACTGCTACCAATACCAGGGAAAATGCATTTTTTTGTTTTGTTTCGTTTTGCCATGACTGAATTATTTGAAAGTAAATGGGTTACTACTGAAAACACAGATACCACCTGCATGACTATGACCAAAATAGTAACATTCATATACACAATTTTGTAGTACTATTTTCAAGAAAACTGTTTTCCACACACTGACTGCTACACTGAAGTATGTTACATTTTGGATGAAGTTTTTCTAAAAAGAAATAAATTTAAAGTGACTCTTACTTGTTTTGATTGCTTGTTTTTAAGTTCATGACATGCTAAGATTCCTTTAGAGGACTTTCTTTCCTCTTCTCAGTGCAAATTATCTTATATCTTTCCCAGGTTTTTCAAAGTGATTTTCAATATTCTGGTCTTTCCATTTGTTTCCTAAAATGCAGACCCACAAAATTATCATGAATTATTACAAACTTTAGAAACATTACTAGATTTAATGTTCATTGTACACAGTGCCCATGCCTGATTTCTTCACCAAATCATTCCCTTGCCACATTCCAAATCACAAATGGCACTGATGATAGGGAAATACTTCTGTAACTAAGTGAAATGTGTTGCCATTCTTACCTACAGAAGCCAGGTTCCTGCAGGTTTCCTGCATCACTTCTCTGTAGAGAATCTTCTGAGAAGAATCTAGCAAAGCCCATTTCTCGTGGGTAAAGTTCACAGCCACATCCTCAAAAGCCACGGAGTCCTAGAACATTCCACACATGTGGATAGAAGGATGGGTGGGACTGACAGCACTGGGAATCTATACTCAATTCATAAGCTGTTTACATGATTCTAAAATTTCCAAGCATTTATTCTATGACTTGATTGTCACAACTCTTACTCTGTTCACACATACTCCCTCCCACACAGCAGTACTAATGCTACAATTGAACTATTCAAAAAGGCAACAGCAAAGTAGAAACGCCCATCTCATTAGAGAATCCAGGGAGTAAGATGTGCTGCTAGGAGTTACCTTTTAACTTCACTTTGTACATTTCTAGTATCTGTCATAATAAAGTCCTACCTGATGTGCATAAGTGAGTTAATATTATCATTCCCAAGACTACTTATTCTTAAAAATGCCTGCTCACAAAGTTCAATCTTTGTTTGTATTAGTAACTTACATTTTGAAAGGGATTCCACCAACCTAAGTAATAAGAATGACTCACTGCATCTAAATGGCTTATGCAATATATTTGCCAAAACTTTCTGCTGAAGGTCTATTATTTTGTGTCACTGCAGTGGTACTTAGAGAACCAGACACCAAAACACAGTCTGAACACTAAGTGTTCAATGAGTTTCCCTGGTAGACAATATTTTACAAGTGCTGTCACTTGTTAACTGGGGAGGTGAGCCTATTCCATGTGATTACACCAAGAGACAGTAGGCTTATTAAATGTAATTGAGTAGTAAATAAAACCAATAATTGATATTTAACAATACTAATACAACAATTTTTAAAATTTCTATTGCACAATGTCAAGGCAGAAAGGAATAAGAGGAAATATGACACGTTTTTTAAAATGACATTAATGTCACCACTTCCAGATGCTATTCCTATGAAATCACATGAATTCCCAAATCAGGTTTTTTTAGGCAAGAAAAACTACTTTTCCATACGTAGTAAAAATGACAAATGTCTAATGATTTTCAGTCATCTAAGAAGAGTGATGGCTTGTCTAACATACTTCTAAGATTTTCAAACGAAAATATTCAGGACAGCACAGTATTAGCAAAGAGATAAGCAAGCAGACCAAGGGCAAAAAAAGTCTTAAAGACCGAGCATTTATATGGAAAGTTGATGAATGATAGAGTAGGCACTGTAGAATAGAAAAAGAAATCACACGCACTTTAAAATATAAGGCAAACCAGGCTGGCATCTACTTGGGAAAATGCATTGCATTCTTCTCTATTCCATGAACCATAATCAACTTATTATATATTCAAATATGAAAGATAAAACCAGAACACTTTCAGAAGTCACAGGAAGAATTTTTTTTTACGAAAGATTAGGCAGAATTTTTTTTACATAAGAAAAAAGTGATAAAGGAACAGACAAACTGAAACATGTTAAAATTTAGGGAATAAAAAGAAAATACAGTGTGCCGGGCGTGGTGGCTCACGCCTGTAATCCCAGCACCTTGGGAGGCTGAGGCGGGCGATCACCCGAGGTCAGGAGGTTAAGACCAGCCTGGCCAACATGGCAAAACCCGGTCTTTTTTGTTGTTTGATTGTTTGTTTGTTTTTTGAGATGGAGTCTTGCACTGTCGCTTGGGCTGGAGTGCAGTGTCAAGATCTTGGCTCACTGCAACCTCCACCTCCCGGGTTCAAGCAATTCTCTTGCCTCAGCCTCCCGAGCAGCTGGGATTACAGGTGCCTGCCACCATGCTCAGCTAAATTTTTTGTATTTTTAGTAGAGACAGGGTTTCACCATGTTGGTCAGGCTGCTCTGGAACTCCTGACCTTGTGATCCGTCCACCTTGGCCTCCCAAAGTGCTGGGATTACAGGCATGAGCCACCGTGCCAGGCCTAAAACCCCGTGTTTAGTAAAAATACAAAAATTAGCTGGGTGTCGTAGTGGGTGCCTATAATCCCAGTTACTCGGGAGGCTGACACAGGAGAATCACTTGAACCCGGGAGGCGGAGGCTGCAGTAAGCAGAGATGGCGCCATTGCACTCCAGCCGGGCTACAGAGCAAGACAGTGTCTACAAAAACACAAAAAACAACAACAAAAAAACCCTCAGATATCCAGATAAGAGGATACAGATGTGTCCACTGTCATAAATTCTTCACCATGCTACAAGAGGGGAACTGACATTTTGGTGAAACTTTGTAACTCATCAATTTATCTATCACACTTCTATTTCACCAGTAGCATTTACAAAGCTAAGTCCTACAATTCCATTTGAAATTACCCTTAAAAAGAACAGATCTTTAAAACTTACTACACTCACTCTGGGGAAGAAATAAATACGAATTTTTAGCAAATAAAATACATCAGTTTACCTTGCCTCTTCGGAAATAGTATTTTTATCTTTCAAGCTGTACTGACAAAATGTATCTTACAGTCAATGAAAAACTGAAACTCAAATAAGCGGACAAGCCGTTTCAAGGTAACAAACTCAGGGAGAGGCAGTGCTGACTCCAACACAGACCTTTCTAAGTGTCACAGCAGGCCATTCTATCCCTAGGGACACCCATCCTGTTCAGTACAGTACTCAGTGACCACCTAGGAGGCACTGGCACTGCTCTTTGTCCTCCTATGTGCCTGAAGTGCATTTTAATATTCAGGTTCTTGCACATCCTCTCTGGGGTGGGTTTTCCTTTGGGACAGTCTTTCTCTCTTCATAAGTCTGAGACAATCTAGAGAGCAGAAATCATTTCTGCCTTTTCCTCTCAATATCAGTATCCCATTGGCAGACCATCAATGTGTCTCCAAGGAATAAAAACTCGGGCTGCAGAAACAATTTTAATGACCCAACTTTAATGACATTACATTGTATTGTCCATTAATTTTAATGTCCTAAAATTTTAATGACCCTAAGGGGTCACCATTTTAGATGAAACTATACCAGGAGATTCCTCTAAGGCCAAGAGCATCCAGCTGCTCCCCTGGGAGACTCTACCAACTACCTCAGGCTGTCCTTGGAGATGACATGACCCCCGGGGCTGATACTCACTAGACCTTCCAATAGACATGGCCACTGTGGGTATCCTGGGTCATCCCTAGACAGTTCTAAAACGCCAGGACTAGGAAAAGACAGGAGGGTGGCTGAGGACACAACACCCTGTAAAGTTTTCACGGGGGGACCTCAACCTAAAGACATGTTGGTAATATGTACACTTAGGAAAGATGAAAAGAAGAGAGGCACAAAGATTTTTTTTTAAAGTAGAGTGTCAGATGATTTATTCTCCGCTTTCCTCTCACGTAAAATGTTTGGAAACAGAAAAATATTTTGGCCAAGGTGGCTCACGCCTGTAATCCCAGCGCTTTAGGAGGCCAAGGGGGGCGATCACTTAAGGTCAGGAGTTCAAAACCAACCTAGCCAACATGGCGAAACGCTGTCTCTACTAAAAATACAAAAATTAGCTGGACGTGGTGGCGGGCGCCTATAAGCCCAGCCACTTGGGAGGCTGAGGCAGGAGAATCGCTTGAACCCGGGAGTCAAAGGTTGCAGTGAGCTGAGTGAGACTGCACCATTGCACTCCAGCCTGGCGACAGAGCAAGACTCGGTCTCAAAAAAAAAAAAAACCATATTTATATATATATATACACACACACACATATATATATGTATATGTATATATGTATGGCTTGCTTCCTCATTAACCTTATCAAAGCCTCTCATTGACGCCACTCCTGTGGACCCCAAACCACAAACCATGACTGCGGTACCCGGTTTATGAATCGCTGTTTGCTCAAACATGCCGTTTAACGTTTTAACAAAGCCTTAGGTTAATTTTAGGGGGAGAAAGGTGGGACTGGAAGCTCCATGAACCACAGCTCCTCCCACGCTGGAACCATGCACACCGAGTCTGGGCTCTCCCGGATCACCCTCCGGTGGTCACCGCACTACCTGGGTGGGGGAGGCGCGGGGTTCCCGAAGAGGGCTCCGGCCGGCGGAAGTGGCGCCCACAGGTGCAGACAGGACGCAGGGGTCCCGCTGCCCGCCCCGCCCGGCCCTGCACAGAAGGGGACTGACGCCCGGCTGCGCCGCGGCGGCTGCGTCCGCAGGTTCCGCAGCCCATGGCTGGTTCCAGCAGGTTTCAACCAGCTCTCTTCCCCACTTAGGGAAGCCAGGCGCAGTCCACTCACCATTCCTCGGCTTCCCGGGTGTCCTGGCCTCAGCTAGGGATGTGCCAATACCCGCAGGTCACAGGGTGGCAGAGGCTGCTGCAGAGCCACCTGGGCCTCCCAGAGCCAAGAAATAGCAGCGGAGACTAACAGAAAAAGCCTACTGTGGCGAAGGCGAGACAAAGCGCCCGCCAGCCAGATCCCGGAAGCCGCCCTCTCCTTTCCGGCGGGGCGCCTGATTGAACGGTCCCCACCCCAGCGCCCCTGATTGTATGGGGCTTCAGGCCCCGCCCCCTCAGGCCCTGAGTGACAGGAGATTGGGATCTCACCTGAGGCTGGATGAGGCCAGAATGACCTTTTTGGCCTAGCGGTTTCTAGCGGGTGCGTCCTTCCTGCGCTGGGATCTGACCCTGCAAGGAGGACATTCACATTTAACCTTGTATACAAGGTTATAGCTATTTGTGCATAATATATATATAAAATTGCAAGCAATATAATGACAATTCTGTAACTGCCCAGTGGGTTCACCTTGCCCACTACCTAGACAGAGCCGATTTCTCAAGACGGAGGAATAGCAATAGAGAAAGAGTAATTCACGCAGTCGGCTGTGCGGGAGACCGGAATATTTTATTTTATTTTATTTTATTTATTGTATTGTATTATTTTATTTTATTTTTATTTTTATTTTATTTTTCTGAAACAGAGTCTTGCTCTGTCGCCCAGGCTGGAGTGCAGCCTCGGAGTTTTATGGTTATTCAAATCAGTCTCCCTGAGCATTTGGAGATAAGAGTATTTAGAAAGTTTATTTTGCCAGGGTTGGGGATGCTTGTGCATGACACAGCATCAGGATGTCCTGATGACAGTTGCCCAAGGTGGTCAGAGCACAACTTGGTTTTGTTGGCGATAAATGCTCCGTGCGGCAAAGTGAAACCAGCACTCAAGCGAAAGTTTTCTCAATCTCAAGAGCACACGGAACAAAGGAAAGCAGGGGTTTTTATTCCTAACGCAATCCCTACCTCTGGCATGGGCTGGGCCAGACCTCAAGATCAAAACTGACCCCGTTGGCTATTTGTGAATATTTTCCCAAATAAGGAAGGGGGAGGGGAATGTGAGTTACAACGGTGGGACGTGTGGTTTCGAAGGGAGAAATGAGTGCAGAGCAGGTAACCAAGGGAACAGATGTGAGTTATTAATTAGAACTGACGGGAAGGTTGTTTACAGTAACTAAGGGCAAGGAGGCATGGAGAACAAGAAATTTGAGTTCCAGAACAAAAAACAAGAACGTTAACATGCCAAACCTTGGAAGAGAAACTGGCTGTATCTGACAGTTTTATACATTTTAGGGAGACAGGAGACACCAATCAACATATGTAAGATAAACACTGGTTTGATCCAGTGAAGCAAAAGTGGGTCAACTGGA
This sequence comes from Papio anubis, assembly GCF_008728515.1. Taxonomy (NCBI): domain Eukaryota; kingdom Metazoa; phylum Chordata; class Mammalia; order Primates; family Cercopithecidae; genus Papio; species Papio anubis. The sequence goes on along the minus strand of NC_044980.1, from coordinate 90,123,378 downwards.
AGCCAGGAGGGGGCTTCCAGGTCACAGGTAGGTGAGAGAGGAAGGGTTGCATTCTTCTGAGTTTCTGATGAGCCTTTCCAAAGGAGGCAATAAGATATGCATTCTTCTCAGTGAGCAGGGGATGACTTTGAATAGAATGGGAGGCAGGTTTGCCCTAAGCAGTTCCCAGATTGACTTTTCCCTTTATCTTAGTGATTTGGGGGGCCCAAAATATTTTCCTTTCCAATTTCCCCCTTTTGTTTTAAAAATATTTTGGAGAAAGCATTTTAGAAGAAAATCAGTCACTGGTGCCAGATTTTGTCTGATTTCTCATGGAGTAGCTGGGATTACAGTCACGCGACACCACACCTGGCTAAATTTTTTTTTTTTTTCCTGGTAGAAACGGGGGTCTCCCTCGGTTGCCCAGGCTGGTCTCTGGTGCCCAAGGCAGGGATCCCCCTTATCTCTACAAATAATCCAGTGAAGGAACACCAGAGCATGGAAAGCGGAGGACGATCGACAAAGGACTCCCGAGTAGGTTTTCACTTCAAGCTCTAGGGTAATTAGGGCGCTCGGAGAATTCCAGGGAAACCTCAGGAAAATATGGGTCAGGCTGAGAGTAAGTTCGCTAATTACTTAAGCCTTGTACTGCAGTTACTGCCCCGTGGAGGGGTAATTGTGAGTACCCAAAATCTCACATCTTTGTTCCATCTGGTAGACAAGTATTCTCCTTGGTTCCCGGAATATGGAACCATGAATGGAAAAGATTGGGACAAGGTCGGATCAGACTTAAAACAAGCACAACAAGAGGGCCACGATATTCCCGTCTCTGCTTGGTCTGTGTGGTTGGCAATTAAAACAGCACTGGAGCCCTTCCACGCTGAGGAGGAGAAGGAGGAGTTTCAGGATGACATAGGAAAGTTGAATAATCAGGAGTCTAATTATCAGCAAAGTGAACCATGACAGTCTAGTTTTAAAAAAGGGCGAGAAACGGGAAGGTATGTACGCTAATCTCCAAAAATTTATAAAAGAAACAGTGCCACCTACTGTGCCTTTAGGGGAAGGTCTGGAATGGCCACCCCCAGGCCAGCCTTAGGAATTTTTGGAAGGGGAGCCTGAGGCGCACCTTGCAGCTCCCATTGTTGCAGGCCCGGCCAGTAACTATGTCGAAGGAAAGCTTCAGGCTTATCCAACGACCAATTACGATGAGGGAATGATCCAGGCTTGCCCACCTATTAATTATGGTAGAGGAATACTGCCAGCCGGTCCAAATACAAATTATGGCACAGGGACAATCCAGGCATCCATTCGCCAGGCACAAGAAATGGGGGGTTCGAATGCTTGGCAGTTTCTGGTAATTATTTCGCCAGCTGAGGAACCCAGAGAACTTGCTCAAGCAGGCTGGGAGCCATTTCCTTTTAAAATATTAAAAGACTTAAAGCAAGCAATTGGACAAGATGGGCCAAATTCTCCTTATGTTCGTTCCTTGTTACAATGTGTGGCTTATAACAGACATTGAATACCTATGGATTGGAAGGCATTAGCCCGATCCACCCTGTCCCCCTCTGAATTTCTCCAATTTAAAACCTGGTGGAGGGATGAAGCAACAAATCAGGCACGCAGAAATGCTCAAGCCCAACGTCCGGTTAATATCTCATCTGATCAATTGCTTGGAATCGGAGACACATGGGGTACTCTAAATCAACAGATGGTAATGGGTGATGTGGCTGTTGCTCAGCTCAGAACTATATGCCTAAGAGCCTGGGAAAAAATTCACGACCCTGCTACTGCTTATCCTTCTTTCAACACAGTTCTACAGCGTCCAAGGGAGCCTTCTCCAGATTCTATCGCCCGTTTGCAGGATGCGGCTCAAAACGCTATTTCCGACTCTCATGCCAAGAAAGTGATCCTTCAGCTGCTTGCTCATGAAAGTGTTAATACAGAATGTCAGGCAGCAATTAGACCTATTAAGGGAAAGGCAGATCTAAATGAGGAAAAAACTTTAAGTGAATACATTAAAGCCTACGATGGCATTGGGGGGCACTTATATAAGGCCAGCCTCCTTATATAAGGCCAGGGGGGGAGAGGGGGATGCAATTACTCCCCATATCACCGGGGGTGCCTCACTCCCCTGCGATGTGGATCCTAACAGCGAGGGGGAGAGAGGGGCTTACTATTACTTCCCATTAGGATGCGGATCGTAATAATTACCCACCCCCCGCAATGTATGTCCATTATTAGCAGTCTCTTTTGTTCACAGGTGGTGTGTACACAGCCTGCGATAGGAGAACGAATACCATCCTCTACACCTCCGGATATTAGGAACTGTATCACACAATGGATGTAAACATTTTGGGAGATTTGGGGTAATGTCCTGTGTTTCCCTGAATATTCGGAGATATATCACAGGGCGGCTGTACACCCACTACTCTCTTGGCAGGAACATCATACTTTACCTACTGGAAATTAGGAGCAATATCACAGACTGAGTCTCAAGCCACTGTCATATTGGAAGTAATATCATGCTCTCCCGCACAAGTTATGAGAAACAATATCACAGGGGGGTGTGTACCTTCTTTGGTAGTGGGAGTAGTATCATCATCTCTTCCTTTAGATGATAGGAGCAATATCACAGGGTGGGTGTACACCCTGTGTATTTATGGAAGCAATGTCATTCTCTCTTCTTCTAGGTTTTACGATTCATATCACGGGCCAGGTGTACACCCTTTGTTATATTGGATGGAATCCCATCCTCTTTCAATCTGTGTCTTTAGAACAATATCCCATGGGGACTGTACATCTCTTCAATATTGGTAGTAAGGCCATCTTCTCCTTTCCTGGATATCAGAAACAATATCACAGGAGGCGTGTACATTCCTTGCAATATTGGTAGTAATATCACCTCTCCCCTGTGGTTATTAAGGACAAAATCCCAGGGTGGCTCTACGGTTAATATTTTATTGGGAGTAATATCATCCATTCACCCCTTGGATGTCAGGAACGGTATCACAGGAGAGGTGTCCACCCGCTTCGATATTTTCAGCCATGTCATCTTCTTCCCGTCTGGATATTAGGAACGATACCCCAGGTTTGGGGACAGTGTACACCCAGTGCGATATCGAAAGTAAAATCAGCCTCTTTCCCGCTGGATATTAGGAACCATATCACAGGTGTGTGTGCCCCTTCTGGGATACTGGGAGTACTATCAGCCTCCACCCCGCTGCATATTAGGAACAATATATGGGGGGCAGAGTGGTTACACCCCCTGCGATATTGAGAGCAATATTCTTCTCTTTCCCCTGTACATTAAGAACTACATCACAGGGGTCTGTACACCTTCTGCGATATTGGGATTAATGTTTTCCTCTCCCCCACTGAATGTCAAAAACAATATCACAGAAGGGTGTACAGCCCCTGCGATATGGCCAGTAATATCATCGTCTCTACCTTTGGATACTCGCAACAACACCACACCACAGACGGTGTGTACACTCCCCTGCAATATTGGGCATAATGTTATCATCTCTTTCCCTGGATATTAGGAACCATATCCCTGGTGGTGGGAGGTGGAGTACATTAAGAACAATTTCACGGGGTGGGTGTACACCCCCTGCGATATTCGGTGTAGTATCATCCTCTCTTCCCTAGGATATTAAGAACAGCATCACAGGAGGGGTGTACAGCCACAGCCCCTGCGTTATTGGGAGTAATAGCATCTTTTCCCCTTCTTGATATAAGGAACAATATCCCAGAGTGGGTGTACATCCCCTGCGATATTGGGCATATTGTCATCGTCTCCCAACGTGGATATTGGGCCTAGTGTCACAGGGGGGTGTACACCTTCTTCGGTATTGGGAGTAATATCATCCTCTCCCGTCAGGATTGTAGGCAAAATATCGAAAGGGTTTTACAACTCGTGCGATATGGGCAGTAATATCATGCTCTCCCCACCTAGATGTTAGGAACTATATCACAGGCGGCGGTACACTACTTGCGATATTGGGAGTCATATCATTCTCTCCCATCATGGATATTAAGAACAACATTACAAAGGAGGTGCACACCACCTGCGATATGGAGAGTAATATTATGCTCTCCCCTTCGGGATATTAGGAACAATATCGCAGGAGGTGTGCACAACCCCTAAGATGTTGGAAGTAATATCATCCTCTCCCCCTGAATATAAGAAACAATCTCACAGGAGGATGTACACCCCCTGTGATATTGGGAGTCATATAATTTTCTCTCCCTCTGGCTATTAGGAACAATATCACAGTGGGTGTGTACACCCCCTGCGATATTGCCACTAGTATCATCGTCTCCCTCCTAGGATATAGGGAACAATATCACAAGGGGGTGTCCACCCCCTGCGATATTGGGGATAATATCCTTCTCTCCCCCACTGGCTATTAGGAACAATGTCACAGAAGGGGTGTTCACCCCCTGCTCTATTGGGAGTGATATCGTCCTCTCCATCCATGGATATTAGGAACAATATCACTATGGAGTGTACACCTGCAATATTGAGACTAATAACTGAAAATGAAGGGCATGGTAAGCTGAGATAGAGATATCCCTTCTTTCCCAACACGCCACCCCTGAAAAATCAGGGTAGGCAGCCCTCTGTTAGAGCTCTCTTGCTCCAGAAGAGAACTCACAGCCACTTTGAAGTGAACCCCACCCATGAGAGGCCAGAGCCCTCAAAGGATTTACCCAGGGAGACTCTGCATTGAGGGGAGGGTGGGAACAGCCCCACTCGCCAGCAGCTGTTGGCAGCAGTGAACTTGAGCCCCCAAGATGCTGCCCAGGAGTGGAAGAAACCTGACTTGGAATAGCCCCGGATGTAGTACTGAGCCTGAGCACTGACCTGCCTGCCCGGGAAGCTTGGTGACGATTCCTGTGTCTGTGCTTGGCATAGAGTGAGTGGAGCTGCCACCTTCAAACTGCATGGGGGGGCCACTTCCACAGGCCTGGTTCTTGCTGCATGGGAGAGCACTGTCCCCACCCCAGAGGCAACTGAAAGCTTCTCATTAAAACAAATGTAGTTGAGCCCCAAAGTTCCAGGAAATAAGATGACTCCAGGAGAAGTTGATTGTTAGGGTGTCTAACTCAACCTTATACTCTTGTTTGGCTAAGGAAGGAACTTCGGTGTGATGGATAAAGTGACTTGCACACCCCACACAGGTAGAACTCTCCTGCTTCTGGGATAAGAAGCTGTCCTGAAGCAACCCTCACCCATGCCATCTTGTGAGCTCTCAGCCCTCAGAAGAGGTGGTCTGCGAAGAACTAGAGTTTTTCACTACCATATCATCTTGGTACTCAAAATATGTAACCACCCCGAGAAAGGGACAGAAAACACAGGAACAGAAAGAGCTTGTTTCCCTATCGTTTTAAAGACTTCAGTTTTAAAAACTGCCATTTCTTTGCATTTTTTTGTTCATCAATTTCTGAAGAATTCCTATAGGCAAGGGCCTTTCCAGGCTCTGCTGGAGATTTTATGGGAAAAAAGTTCAGTGTCTGATCTTGGAGAATTTAAAATAGGCAGGAAAGATAAGAGGGGCACAGTTTTCTCTTTCTAGAATGTGATTCCACTCCTCAGTTGGCCTGACTTAATCACGCTTCCATCTCAGCCTCGACGTGCCTTTCCAAGGTAAGCCTTTGGGGTACCTGCGCCTGATAGAGAAGAGACACTAAGTTATTTTCCTGCTCTGTGGTCCCGGAGTTATGTGAATTTCCTTTTGAAACTCATCACACATATTTATTTATTTATTTATTTAAGCATATTTATCTGCGAGAGTATACCTGTCACCATGGCAGGGATTTGTCTGCCTCTTTCACTGTAGTACCTTTCACTGTAGTGCATAGTGCTGGCACTGTTGGGGGTGCCCAGTAAACCTGGGTGAACGAATTTTTACCTGACTCTGAATGAGGGTGCTCAGAAGTAGCAGTGAATGCTGGGATGCTGGGGGAGGAAGAGGGTTATCATAAAGGAGGTGACACAAGGCTGGACCTCACAAGACGAAATCTCAGTAGGGCAGGAGAGCAGGGAATTTGGACAATGGCAGAGAAGAAGCGAAGCTCAGAGTAAATTAAGTAAATTGATGATGATGACAATGACAGTATCATTTATCATGTGGTCACTTTATGCCAGGAACTCTTACATTCGTAACAACGTTTATTTGTTACACCAACCATGAGGGGCAGGTACCACTGGGCCCCATCTAGTGATATGAAAACCAGGGTTCATAGAGGTTAAGTTCCTTGCCACGGTCATATGGATGGAAAGTAAAGACAGTAAAGACATTGAGCTCTGCATTTAGACTCGTATCTAAAGTTGTTCAAACCCTAGTTCTGCTTACTCCACGGAAATGTGGGTTTTTTGAGGGGAGTACAAGTAGAGGAAAGTGGAGAAGTGGATTGCAGTTTTATTCTTAGTGGTCAAGAATGCCACCGAGGGATTTAGACTTTAACCTAATCACACGTATTTATTTCTTCAAATGCTAGACAGCCTTGGAACGTTTTTGAGCACGTGCTTTGGAAACATTCCTCTGGAAAAGAGAGAAGGTGAGGGAGGGGAGGGGAGGGTCTGAGATTTGAGGGGTCTGCAGCAGGAGGTTGGGAGACACAGCAGGGAGCTGGGACAGCAGGTCTAGAAATGAAACTAGGACACATCTAGACCTCAGGTGGAATTAACTAGAATCTGATTAGAGAGCCAGAAAGAACAAAGAGAAAAAATACCTCCCAAGTTCCCACCTGGCTGCCCAGGAGGCTGTCATGCCCTTAACAAATAAAGCCTGCCCTTTAACAAATAGAGGAGGGAGGAGGTGTCTGCAGGGAGGCTACAGACAAAACATGGAATGAGGCTGCCCTCTTCTGGAGAATGAAAGCCGGATGCTGAATCAAAGTCCTCATCTGCCCAGGACAATTTTATTATTATTATTATTATTATTATTATTATTATTGTCATTTTATTTTCAGAGACAGGGTCTTGCTGCCCAGGCCGGAGTGCAATGATGCAATCATAGCTTACTATAACCTCGATCTCCCGGGCTCAAGCGATCCTCCTGCCTCAGCCTCCTGAGTAGCTGGGACTACATGTGTGTGCCACTACACCCAGCTATTTTGTTTGTTTGTAGACAGGAGGTCTCACTATGTCACCCAGGCTGGTTTCAAACTCCTGGCTTCAAGCTATCCTCCCAACTTGGCCTCCCAATGGGCTGGGATTACAGGTGTGAGCCATCACACCCAGTCATCAGCACGTTTAAATACATATCCTTATATATATTTAAATATATGTCTTATATATATACATATACATCCATACAGAACGGACCAATGCTGAGTTGATACTAACTAGTCAACCAACAAACAACTGGTAACTAACGACTTGGTAACCAGGTAGGAATTCGGACAAATCTGGTTGTTCAGGGAGAACAAGGGTCTGTCAAACAAGTTGTTACATCTTGTAATGCATCCTATTTCAGACTCAGGAGCAGTTTATATTTTACACGGTCTCTCTCTCTAATTCCTTCAGACTTATCAAGCACAGGAGAAAACCTAGGTAAAAAATAAATAATAAAACACTCAAGAACATCTCAAATGAAAAAAAAGAGTTATAATATCAAATGTTGTTGCAGATGTGGAACAAGATGTGGAAAAACTTGAAACTCCACTAATAGGAGATACTGAAAAGCCAGACAGCAAGGACACAGAGAGGGAGACAGAGCTGAGCTAAAAGTCCAATCTAAGACAGTACACTACAACCCAGCAATTCCACTGCCAGTGTAGACTAGATAAAAAGAGTTCTATGATACCAAAAGATATATACGTGTATGTCCCTAGCAGTACTTTTCGTTATAGCCCAAACCTGGAAATCATCAAGTTATCCATCAACAGTAGAATGGACAAGTGTATTTATATAAGTATATTCATGTAATTTAATGTAATAGAGATATGGGAATTTACTGCTACCCTGAACAGCAAAAGTAAATCTCACAAACATAACTTAAGTGAAGGAATCCAAACCAAAAATCATATATATCATTCCATTCACAAATTTCAAAAACTGGCAAAATTTTGTATGGCGATGGAAGGCAAAATAACAGCTCCTCAGGATATGGGCTGGGTAATGTTCTGCTCCCAAATCTAATTATGGATACAGGGGTGGGTCACTGTGTGGATACATGGGTGTGTCACTGTGTGAATTCAGGAGTACACACTTTGATATGTGAGTTTTTAACTTTGTATTTTTTATATATATATAAAAATATATAAATATATATAAATACATAAATATATAAAAATATTAAAATATATATAAATATATTTTAAAAATATATAAATATATATATATTTAAGAGACGGGGTCTTGCTCTGTCTCCCAGGCTGTAATGCAGTCCAGAACTCCTAGGCTCAAGGGATTCTCCTGCCACAGCCTTCTGAGTAGCTGGATTAGCTGGGACTATAGGCATACACCACCACACCTGGTGGTATATTCAGCTTTAAATAAATGAATTGGCTGGGTGCGGTGGCTCACACCTGTAATCCCAGGACTTTGAAAGGCTGAGGCTGGAGGATTGCTTGAGGCAAAGAGTTCAAGACCAGTCTGGGTGACAGAGTGAGACTCTGTCTCTAAAAGATTTTTTAAAATAAAACGTACTTAAAATTTAGGAAAGATCTCAGTTGCAAGGGCTAAGTTGAAAAGACAGGAGTAAAATGGTAATAGACAATTTAGAATATATGGATATATATCATTTGGTACTTTAATATATATTATTGTTTTTTAATTATTTAATAGTCCATGAATAGATTAAATTCCATGAAGATAAGAACTGTACCTCATTCATCTTTATAGCCGCTGGATGCCCAGTGTACACCATAAAGTAGCTCTTCAGAAAATATATGTTTAAAAAATTTTTGAATGTTCTGTTTACAGCAAAGTTCTCTAAACTAAATATAGTGATTGAATACATTTCTACAATAAAAAAATTAGACAATAAAGACAAACGCATTTCTGGGCTTATACTGGACAAAATAGGAGCAAGAATAGAGGCAATTTACTTTGTTTCTGTTACCTTAGGATGAAAAGAGTTTGCTTGGATTTATCTAAAATCTTTTTTCTCATCCAAATATGAAAATATTATAAAGTTAAATTTTCAGCAATAACATTGCATTAGTCCATTTTCATGCTGCTGATAAAAGCATATCCAAGACATGACCATTTACCAAAAAAAGAAAAATAGGTTTAATGTATTCACAGTTCTACACGGCTGGGGAGGCCTCACAATCATGGTGGAAGGTGAAAGGCACATCTCATATGGCAGCAAACAAGAGAAGAGAATGAGAACCAAGCAAAAGGGGTTTCCCCTGATAAAACCATCAGACCTTGTGAGACTGATTCACTACCATGAGAACAGTTTGGGGGAAACCACCCTATGATTCAATTATCTCCCACCGGGTCCCTCCCACAACATGAAGGAATTATGGGAGCTACGATTCAAGGTGAGATTTGGGTAGGGACACAGCTAAACCATATCAGACATATTATCTATTGCTACATAATAAATTATGCCCCAAACTTAGGGCTTATAACCACATACATTTTTTTTTTTCTTCACAGTTTCCGAGGCTTAGGGATCTGGAAGTGACTTAGAAGGGGTTCTGATTCAGGGTCTCCCAAGATGTTGGCTGGGGCTGCAGTCACCTGAAGGCTTGACTGGGCCTGGAAGATCCGCTCTTTGAGAGGCTCACTCACATGGCTGTGGGCTGGAGGTCTACTCACAACTCTCCCCAGAGCAGATCATCCAAGAGTAAGAGCAAGCTGGAAAACACCATCACTTTTATGACCTAGTCTCTGACATCACACACAATCACTTCCCACATTCTGTGCAGCTGCAAACAGATCTGGGAGCAGCCCACATTCAGGTGGAGAGGAATTATGTCCATCTTCTGAGAATATTAAGTAATCTGTGGATGTATTTTAATCATCACAGTCCACATCTAAGCCACAAATTATTTCTATTCTTCTCCCACACATACTTAAAATACTCTCATTCCTCTCGCTCCTCCCAAAAGTCTCAAACTTGTACATGATGTCCAGGTTTGAAGTCCAGGATAACAATTATTTAAATCAGTCCCAATACAGAAGTCTTCTCAGGTGTAGTTCTTTTTAGTGAGACGAAGTCTTGCTCTGTTGCCCAGTCTGCCAGTGCAGTGGTGCAATCTCCAGCTCACTTTTAGCCTTGACCCCTGGACTCAGTAATCCTCCTGCTTCAGACTCTCCCAAGTAGCTGGGTCGCCCAAGGCACACACCACAGTGACTAGCTAATTGTTTAAAAGTTTCTTGTGGTGATGAGGTTTCACCATGTTTTGAGCTGTTCTCAAACTTTTGGTCTCAAGCAATCATCCTGCCTCAGCCTGTCCCGGAAATGTTGGAATTACAGGCATAGCCACTGTGCCTGACCAGATGTAGTTCTTTAAGAATAGATCTTCAAGTAGAGTTCCTCTCTGTCTAAAGTCTTGCGGACCAAAGAGACAAGTTATCTGCAATGTCTATCAATTATCTATCACTGTGTAACTAATTACCCCCAAAACTCTGTGGTTTAAAACACCATTTATCTCAGTGTCTGTGGGTCAGGAGTTTGGTGGTTTTACTGGATGAGTCTGACTCAGCGTCATTTCACAATGTTGTAGTCAATGTGGGATGCAGCAATCTGAAGGCCTGATTGGGGCTGGAGGGTCTGCCTCTAAAAATTCCTCACCTGCATGGTTGTCGGCTGGTGGCCTCCATTCATTACCATGTAGCTCTCACCCTGGATTGCTTAAATCTCACAACACACAGTTGGTTTCCTCCAGAGGAAGTGATCCAAGAGTAAGCCAGCAACATGGAAGCCATGATGTCCTTTATGACCTAACTTTGTGACATGCCATCACCTCTGCTGTGTTCTATTGGTTCCTTGGAACAACCCTGATATGACACAATAGAGGACTAGGCAAGAGCATCAATCCAGGAATTTAGGGCTCATGGGTGCCATCTTGGAGACAAGCTAGCATGTCTGTAATGCTAGAAGCTGAACCCAGGAGCACCATCAGAGGCTGTAGATTCTAGTGATATCTCAAACACTCTTCCTGTGATCTTGATACAGTAACAAAATTTCTGAGTACCCTGAAAATGGAAATAATAAGTTTCTACCAGGTGAATGATTAGGTGATGATGATCACTTTGAAGTAACATGAGCCTGGCCATGTAAATCCAGCAATGTGTTCTTGGAAAAAAATCACTGCCCTTCTCTAGGTCTTGGTTTCCTCAGCTTCAAAAAGTGTATAATAATAGCTGCTTTGGGCCAGGCGCAGTGGCTCATCCCTGTAATCCCAGCACTTTGGGAGTCCAAGGAGGGCAGAGCACAAGGTCAGGAGTTCCAGACCAGCCTGGCCAATATGGTGAAACCTGTCTCTACTAAAAATACAGAAATTAGCCAGGTGTGATGGCTTGCACCTGTAGTCCTAGCTACTCAGGAGGCTGAGGTAAAAGAATCACTTGAACCCAGGAGGCAGAGGTTGCCATGAGCCAAGATCATGCCATTGCACTCTAGCCTGGGCGACAGAGTGAGACTCAATCTCAAAAATAATAATAGTAATAATAATAATAATAGCTGCTTTGGTCAGTTCTTACAGGGGTTCAAGGTTACATATGTAAGATACAATTATTAAGCAATTGATAAATGGTAACTATTTTAAAGAATATTGCATATTGGCCAGGCACAGTGGCTCACGCCTGTAATCCCAGCACTTTGGGAGGCTGAGATGGGCGGACCACAAGGTCAGGAGATCGAGACCATCCTGGCTAAGACAGTGAAACCCCATCTCTACTAAAAATACAAAAAATTAGCCAGGTGTTGTGGCACGCACCTGTAGTCCCAGCTACTTGGGAGGCTGAGGCAGGAGAATGACGTGAACCCGGGAGGTGGAGCTTGCAATGAGTCGAGATTGTACCACTGCACTACAGCAACAGATCAAGACTCCATCTCAAAAAAAAAAAAAAAAAAAATGCATATTTTGTGATATTGCCTGGTAACCATCTGAGTTGATAGACGTATTTCAGTTTTTGGAAAGAAATATTTAAATTAGTAAGAAGGTAAACCTTTCTCATTTAATAACTGACATACCGTATTTCATAAAATTAAGAAAATAGAAGGAAAACATCCATTGTCCTACAACTCTAATGCAATATCATCACTGTGTTTCCTTACAGCCTTCTTTTCCACACATTTCCCATAACTGAAGTCAGAGTGTACATAAAAGTTTGCTTTTTGCTTCTTTCTCTTTATATCTTAATATAGAAACTTCTAACAGAGTTTGACACAGACACTTGCCCCAGTGTGTCATGCTCAGAGGAATGACCCATGGGTCCTAATGAGAGGTAAGCACTGGAAAACGAGGGGGAAATTCCATAGGTCAGCAAGGCTGCATCAGGATCAGATGAAGTTCTGACAGCAGATCTCATGGAGAATATCAAAGGCTAACTAGGGGAAACAGTAGGAGTCACTAAGAGATTCTGGAAGTTGTGTAGGGATGAAAGTTGCTTAACTACTCCCTGACTCAGTTCATCTTCTATACACCAAAGATGTTACATGCCCCTACCTTTATAGGGCTGCTGGGAGGATTCATCAAGTTCCTGCATGTAAAGTTCCAGGCACAAAGTAAAGATGTTGCTATTAAAATGGTAAGATGTAGCTGGGCACAGTGGCTCATGCCTGCAATCCCAGAATTTTGGGAGGCCGAGGCAGGTGGATCACGAGGTCAGGAGTTCAAGATAAGCCTGGCCAACATGGTGAAACCCATCTCTACTAAAAATTAGCCGGGCGTGATGGTGGGCACTGCTCGGGAGGCTGGGACAGGAGGATTGCTTGAACCCAGGAGGCAGAGGTTGCAGTGAGCCAAGATCGCACCACTACACTCCAGCCTGGGCGACAGAGTGAGACTCCATCTCAAAAAACAAAAAAACAAAACAAAGCAAATGGTAAGATGCAATGCATCAGGGTCTGGGATTTTCCCAAGTGTTTAGCAGCGTAGGAATTCTCAACAGACTTCTGAAACATAATTTATGCCCTAAAATGTTGATGACTAATATCTATGATATAGGAAAGTCTGTCTGGATATCAAGTCAGTGTGGGTTTGATCATTTATTTCAACCATTGGAAACAAACCCCAATGTCTCAAGGAGCCAGGTGGGTGACCTAAGGGTGCAACGGCAGGAGGGTGTACCACCTAGAAAGCACAAGCCCTCCTCAAAAGAGAAGCTGTTACTGGGTTCATTGTTGCCCTATGTAAGTGTGGACCAGGGTTGCTGTTTGACATCTACAGAGCATTATTTCAACATTCATCAGATTTAATGCACTATGCCACATAAGCGAGGTG